>NC_042998.1:154418080-154465580 GCF_006345805.1 Octopus sinensis | reverse complement strand
GAGAACTACGTTAAGGGTACACGTGTATGTGGAGTGCTCAGCCACTTGCACATTAATAAATGAGCTGTGACGTCACTGGTGCCAAGCTGTATTGGCCTTTGCCTTTCCCTTGGATAACATCGGTGACGTGGAGAGGAGAGGCTCGTATGTGTGGGCGACTGCTGGTCTTCCATAAACAACCTTGGCCAGACTTGTGCCTTGGAGGGTAACTTTCTAGGTGCAATCTCATGGTCATTCATGACTGAAGGGGGGGTCACAATACAATACAATATATATATATTGTTTACTGATTTTAACCCACGCTGGTGGAAAGGGGAGAGCAGAAATTCTTCGCTTGCATTTTTGAGTTTGCTGGCACTGTTAGTTTCGAGCAGATCTTCAGAAGCGATAAGAAGCCGAAAGGGTATGCTCCCACTTTCAGTGTTTTCAAATCCAAACCAGGGAGTTCTGAGCTGTTGATAGAAGTGTCGAGTTTGACTAATCTTGAAACGTACGTTCTCAAATAACCTTTGCATTTGATTTTTTAATGTCTCTACCCCCATACTTTCGTGAGTTGAATTGAGCAAACACTATATGAGAGAGGTTTTCTTTAAGTATTAGAAATAGTTTTGAAAAAGTTTTTTTAGCTGCTATTTCTAATGAGTTCAGTATGCGGCAAAGTAATTTATTTTACTAAGCCCTTTTATATAATGTAATAATTTGAATTCGCCTTAAATGGTCCCTTTGCATACTGAATACTTGGTGAAATTGATTAATTAATTAATTTTACCCTCAATTGTTGAAATTATAATTCATCTCTCTCTATATAATGCCTCGGATTTTACCGAAAAAAGCATAGTGTTTACTGATTTTAACCCACGCTGGTGGAAAGGGGAGAGCAGAAATTCTTCGCTTGCATTTTTGAGTTTGCTGGCACTGTTAGTTTCGAGCAGATCTTCAGAAGCGATAAGAAGCCGAAAGGGTATGCTCCCACTTTCAGTGTTTTCAAATCCAAACCAGGGAGTTCTGAGCTGATGATAGAAGTGTCGAGTTTGACTAATCTTGAAACGTACGTTCTCAAATAACCTTTGCATTTGATTTTTTAATGTCTCTACCCCCATACTTTCGTGAGTTGAATTGAGCAAACACTATATGAGAGAGGTTTTCTTTAAGTATTAGAAATAGTTTTGAAAAAGTTTTTTTAGCTGCTATTTCTAATGAGTTCAGTATGCGGCAAAGTAATTTATTTTACTAAGCCCTTTTATATAATGTAATAATTTGAATTCGCCTTAAATGGTCCCTTTGCATACTGAATACTTGGTGAAATTGATTAATTAATTAATTTTACCCTCAATTGTTGAAATATATATATATATATATATATATATATATATATATATATATATACAGGCGCAATAGGTGCAGGAGTGGCTATGTGGTAAGAAGCTTGCTTCCCAGCCCATGATTCCAGGTTCAGTCCCATTGTGTAGCACTTCAGGCAAGTGTCTTCTACTATAGCCACAGGCCAACCAAAGCCTTGTGAGTGGATTTGGCAGACAGAAGCTGAAAGAAGCCCGTTGTATACATATGTGTATGTGTATTTTCGTGTGTCTGTGTTTGTCCCCCCCACCATCACTTGACAACCAATGTTGGTGTGCTTACGTCCCCATAACTTAGCAGTTCAGTAAAAGGGAACAATAGAATAAGTACTAGGCTTACAAAGAATAAGTTCTGGGGGTTGATTTGTTCGACAAAACGCTGTGCTCCAGCATGGCCATAGTCAATTGACTGAAGCAAATAAAGATACATCAGTTTTTAAAAGTAACATATGGAAAAATAAAAATCAAGTTAAGTCGCTTTACTCAACTTTACATCAGTCTGCCAATAATATTGGAATCATAAAAACATTAAAAAACACTAAAAGCACATAAAATCATGTTACAATAAATAAAAATAAACGCATATAAAATCATGAAAATGCAATAAATGCTAAAATACACACCATAAAGTAGTGTAGCCAAGTTCACTAAAGCATGAAATCAGCTGTGTTGTCTTATCTATCTGTATCATCAGACTTCATTGTGATTCCTGAAATTGTTTTGAATTCAGATTTGCTTACATTTGTTTATCATTTAGATTCTCTCATTTACATTCATTTGTAAGTACCGGTGAAAGTGCTAGGTGTTATGATATAATGCCGGGGGATAAGTTGGTGATGATAAAACATCATGATAGAGGTGAAAAAGTTGAAGTGATTGCACAATCTTTTGGGGTGAATCAGACAACTGATATAGGTTTATGAGATTTTAAAAAATGGAGAAGTTATTACTTCCTTAAGAAGCAATGTGAAAACACATCAGCTGACAAACATGCAGCAGCGGAATTTCCTGCAACATTGAAGATCATTGGAGAAAACGAGCACGAAAATAAAGAAGAGCAAGTTGAACCTGAGCCATGCCATTTCACTATTAAGAAAATGCAGTAAGCATTTGCACACATTGGAAAAAGTCTTGCATTGTTTGAAGATATGGATCCAAATACTCAACGCTTTTCCTAGATTATGGAGGCTTGTCATGAAGCTTTCACTCCTTATAACGCAATACTTGACGAAAAGAAAACAGTTCAAGGCACTCTTGACCAGTTTTTGAAATGCATCAAACAACAATGAGAACTGCCAGAATCAGCTGATGATGTAACATCAACAATCCTCAGCTATCTACATCTACAATGTAAACACCACCAAATCTTGCTTATTGGTAAATACTTAATTTTTTTTTTACTTTATTACAAAATAATTATTATTTGTTTGTAAGCTTATAATAGGTTTTTATTAACAGTGTCTTATTGAAAATGCATTCATAAATAAAGTACAACACTGGGAAATGACTATTAGCAATGTAAACATAAACACCACCAAATTGTATGTATTGGTAAATTTAAAATACTTTAGTCTTTTGGGTTTTTTTACTGTGTTATAAAATAATAAATACACTTTTTTGTAAACTTAAAATAGGTTTTTATTAACCACATCTTTTCGAAAATGTATTCATAAATAAAGTACAGCACTGGGGAATGGCTATTAGCAGTTTATGCAAGGCTAGGCCAAGCCTAGCCTAGCCTAGCCTATAGACAAGTAAAATGACTTAGGGTAAGGTATATACCTGTATAGTTTTTGTAAAGAAAGAGATTGCTCTTTCCAGGTCTTACATCCTAGCTTCCTCCGGTTTATCCATATATCTATGAATTTACTGGAATTTGTTTCCTTGTATTAGTATTATTGTTTAATAGACACCAATGCTATACACGTTATAGAGTACTATATACATTATGTTTCCATCTGATTCGATATATGGAGAGTTTGAATACAGCAAAATTAATTTATGTACATAACTATCAATTACAGAATGCCTGCAATCATTTCAAAATCCACCTTCACTTATTTTACAATTAACAATTGCATTATAAGTTAGTCTATAATGAACACTCAATCTGTTAGGGTGTAAAGATAAATATGTCGATTTTAGGCCTGAAGAGTCTTCTACCTTCTGAACTCATAATGCAATTGTTAACTGTAAAATAAATGAAGGTGGATATTGAAACGATCATAGGCATTACATAATCAACAGTTATGTAAATAAATTGATTTTGCTGCATTAAAACTCTACTAAATAAATATATATATTCTTTTATATATATATATATATATGTGTATATATATACATACATATAAAATCCTTTGCCTCTCTGTCTGTTCCCAATGCATTCTGAAACGGCTCAACCAAACCAAATCAAATTTTACATGGTAATACTACCAGACCCTGTTAGTGTCAGCATGTAATTTTTTTGAGATTAAACAATACAACATTGGCACTGATTCTGTATTATGTGTCAAAACTCGAAGAATAAAAATGAAAGAATAACATCTATATTGTAATGTGATATATTGTTTCACTTTTATACTTTTGCTTTTAATTCTAACCACGACAATGACGATGATGTCACATTTTGTATATGACTTTGAATCTGTCTGTGAATGTATGCGCATGAGTGTATGAGTGTATATGTCTTTCCACAATAGGTATGTTATTAAACATGCTATATGTTTCACTGTTATACTTTTAATTTTAACTACAACAACAACATGTGTGAGTGTAAGAGTGTGTATATGTCTTACAGTGTGTGCGTGAGTGTATGAGTGTGTATATGTCTCACTGTGAGGGTGTCTTTCTGTGTTATGTACATTATTAAACACACTATGTTTCACTTTTATACTTTTACTCACATTAACTACAACTCACTTTGCAGTATTATTCATTCACGCAAAGATACACATTAGAGTACTGTTCACTCAAGACACACTGAGTATGTTTTAAGAAACACAGAGTACAACTCACTTGAGACACACATTAGAGTACAACTCACTGTAAGAGTGTGTTTATGTCTTACAGTGTGTGTGTGAGTGTATGAGTGTGTATATATCTCACTGTGTGGGTGTCTTTCTGTGTTATGTACATTATTAAACACACTATATGTTTCACTTTTATATTTTTACTCACATTTTGTATATGACTGTGTATCTGTCTGTGAATGTATGTGTATAAGTGTGTATATATTTCACAGTGTGTGTGTCTTTCCATGTTAGGTACATTATTAAACATACTATATGTATGTGAAGGCTGGTCAGTGTCAATAAGAAATTTTATTTTCATTTCAATCAGGAAGCGTTGACAGTATACAACTACTCTATCATACCACCACTGCTTATATTTCTCTGAAATATTTAGAAATGTAATATTTCTATTTTTTTGTGATCAGTGGATTTATTTCACTGAAATTACTATATGTTTACGAGGCCTAGACAAACATCTGCAGCTAGCAAGCCATGCTACTCCAGACTGATGATGAGCAAGACTCAGAAACTAGTCTCTGGATGCAGGCTTAGCTGGGTGGGGGTGCTTGTCTCCCCCTTGTAAACATAAGGACACAGGAAATGTGTCAAGGCTAACAGGAAGCGTTGATGTTTCCTAGGGCTAAATAGCGGTGGTGTGATTCCCTTCATGGGACTGTCACATTAAGTTGACAGTATACAACCACTCTAATATAACATTTCATAGAGATAATCTTTCTGTTTATAGAGATGTACTTACATAGCGAGTGACTTGATCTGAGATTGTGTGCTCAGAACATATATATCATCATCATCATCATCTTTTAACGTCCATTTTCCATGCTGGCATGGGTTGGACAGTTTGACTGAGGTCTGAAGAGCCAGTGGCTGCACCAGGCTCCAGTCTGATCTGGCAATGTTTCTACAGCTGGATGCCCTTCCTAATGCCAACAACTCCAAGAGTGTAGTGGGTGCTTTTTATGTGCCACCGGCACAGGAGCCAGTCATGCTTCTCTGAGTCAACAAAAGCCAAGTCAGCAAAAATTCAATCTGTAGGTAAGTTCCCAGATATGTACAGTTGATTTACCATGTGTAAAAGTGTAAAAATACCAATAAAGTTTTTAGCAGATTTGTTAAAATGGATATATGGATTTTGTAACAATGCTGCTTTAATTTAATATTATGACTCACATAACAGTACTACTCACTTAACTACAACTCACTTTGCAGTATTGTTCATTCACGCAAAGATACACATTAGAGTACTGTTCACTCAAGACACACTGAGTATGTCTTAAGACACACAGAGTACAACTCACTTAAGCCAGGCCTGAAAGTACAACTCACTTAAGACACACATGAAAGTACAATTCATATAAGACATGTACTGGAGTATAGCTCACCTAAGACATTCAGTGGGGAACAGCTCAAGACACACATTGGAATATAGCTCGCTTAGGTAAGACATACATTGGAGTTACAGCTCACTTAAGTAAGTCAGGTATTTGAGTACATCTGACTTAAGACACACATTGGAATACAGCTCACTTAAAATGTATTGAAGTACAGATTGCTAAAGACATGTATTGGAGAACAGATCACTTAGGACATGCATTGGAGAACAAATTACTTGAGACACACATTGGAGTACAAATCACTTAAGACATGCATTAGAGTACAGATCACTTAAGAGATATAAGTGCACACATTAAATGAAACACGCATGTGAATCCTTTTCATTTAAAACATGTGTCAGAGTACTGCTCACTGAAGAGACACATTGAGGATTGCTAACCTGTAGGGTAAAATTGCTGCTGTTGCACACATAGATATCTTAGACCACATCCAAAATAGTCATTAAACTGAGTGGCAATAATTAATTTACCAACATATTTCAATCAGACTTAGTCACACTGTTTCTTCCCTCTGCTTCTTCTATCCCTATTTGAATGACCACTTCTGAATTAGTTAAATTTATACCTTTCTACTGAAGACCATACAACCAGCCTGTCATATTCACTGTCATATTTCCCTTTCACTCTTACTCACACCTTTGCACTAAAGACTTGATGAAGTCCTCAAGTTTGCAACCCTTAAAAATTCCCTCCCTACTCATGAATTTCCTGTAAACATTGGCCATACTAATATCAACCTCACCATTCTGGAAGAACCTGCAAGAGTCATAGGTAGTATCCTTCTTCCTCTAATTAGCTTTTCCCAGTGTCAATAACCAACAAAATACTCAGCAACTCCACCCAAGCAAATGTACAATAGTTCGAAATTGGACTCCATTAGTACAGAGTAGTCTTAAATATAGTCAACAAACCATCAGGTAGCTTTCAAAGAGGAAATTGACACTGAAGCTCATTTGTGTCAAGATGCAGTGTACCTGTTTAGATCAGAAGTAATGACTTTAGAAGTGTGTCATAGCAACCTGAAGTGCTCTTGATGCATTTAAGAGTTTTTATGTGACTGGACTCTGAAGTAAGACATATGGTGGGCATGTATGGCATATCTGGAAAACTACATAAAGCAATGCCTTTTCTAATAAGAAAACTTTAACAATTAATTATGTCACCAATCAAAAATATTCAAATTTATCATTTGACCAAAATTCTTCATTAAAAGAAGTTTAGTGGAAATAAATAAACTGTGTGATAAGTTCAAATGTTTGGGACATGTTTAACTTGTAAAGAAGGCCCTTTTCATTGCAGTTTGCCATGGAGAAAAATTCTTGCTTTAAGCAAAAGGTGGAAACGATTGTTTATTTCGCAAAACTGCATCATGTGCCAATCATGTATTTAGTTGAAGTATCGGGGGTTTTTGGTTTTGTTTTTTTTTTCGTTTTTTTTTATAAACAGTGGAATCTGGAAATGTCAAATGATTCTTTACCAATATCAAAACAAAGAAATATATAAATAAATTAATAAAACAGAGCTTGTGAAAAATACTATTATTGTTCTAAAATGAAAACTTTCCCCTCTTTCATTGATTAAATTTTTTTTTTGTTGCAAGACTAAAATGGTGGCAACAATAGTAGTATATGTAGGTGATAAACTCTTTCAAACCATATTTATGACCCAGGTCCTACTGATGATTGCAGCTATTTCACTTATGCTTGTATTGAATGTTATAAATTCCTATTTCTTTATTCCTTGATGCAAACAGTATTGATCACATATTAATCAATTTAGATAGCAAAAAGTCAAAGGCCTAACTTGAGAAGAGCAAGCAGTGTTCATACCTTTCAAGACCCATCTAGACTAGACAGCTACAATAACAAAACTGAATTACTATAACTTAGCTCCAAGTTTTTAACTTGACTTTACTGAATTATTCATTGGATTCCAGATCTAGTTTATTCAGTTTTATCAAATTAAAAGAAATTTTAAACATTGGAAAATAAATTTTAAAAACAAGACATTTTCAATATCTATTAAGTGTCAAGAATAATACCATAGATGGAAAACAAAGATTCAGTTTTAATTCCTAAGTCATTAGGGTTCACAAGAGAAGTACAAATATTAGACAAGATAATTTTTCCTAGGTAAGCACTGAGTAAATGTGAATTCATAAAGCAGATTTTAAATGCTTACCTAAAGAGAGGAACAACTTCATGAATTTGCCACAACTTCTTTTATTAATTTCCGTCAAATTGAATGCGATTTTCATCAGCATGCATAACTGCATTTAAAAAAAATAATCTGGTGAAAATTTGAAAAACTTCGAGTGGTTGCAAGAAATTTAACAAGTATGATTAACAAAACAAAATAAGCAATAGTTTTCAATATATTTTTATAATGCCAAGACTTCCTTTTGTACTTCACCCCAAAAAACACCCCTTTTTCTTTTATTTAATTTTTTTTTTTCTACACGGCTACAGAGAATATGAATCTGCAAAAAACTTGGCAAAAATCGGCATTTTGAAATCCACCCCCCAGTTTCTTCATATTTAACTTTTTTCAGAAATTTTTTTTTTAAATATGCAGAAAAATATGGAGATTATGATTCTGAAAAAAATTTCCTAAAATTTTTATAGTTAGGGTTAGCATTAAGATTTTAGGGTTAGGATTAGGGAAAAAAGTGAAAAATGAGGAAATTTGGGGGGTAAGGTGGTAAGGGGGGGGGGTTTAGAAATGTCAAAATTCCAATTTTTGGCAATTTTCCGGGGATCTTTTCGGTTTGAACGGCAGTTTTTTCTAGCGGTGTCATATGAAATTGTCACCCATAATTATGACCTAGTATCGATCTATTGCATTTCAATCTGTTTTAGCTGTTAGGGTTAGGGGTGGGGGGAAGGGTATCTTTTTTTCTTCAGAAATGTAAATAAACCCAATCTGTTTCTTAAACGAGGGACATATTCATATGGCACAGAATGTTTTCACCTCAATAGACGTCATTGATTGGTTGAAATTACAGAAATTAAAGAAAAAAACAACAAATATCTTACAAACTATAGAATTTTCTCAATAAAGCCAAGAGAAAAGGATGTTTTATAAACACATTCTACCAGTATACGAAGTTTAAAAGTGTTTAGTTACGTGGAAATTATTTTAAAAAACTGCCGTTCAAACCGAAAAGATCCTTTTCTGAAATCTCCATATCCGAAAACGGGGTTGGACCTTTTTGGTTTGAACGGCAGTTTTTTCTAGCAGTGTCATATGAAATTGTGACCCATAATTATGACCCTAGAATCAATCTCTTTTAGGGTTAGGGTTAGGGGTGGGGGAGGGTATCTTTTTTTCTTCAGAAATGTAAATAAACCCAATCTGTTTCTTAAACGAGGGACATATACATACGGCACAGAATGGTTTCACCTCAATAGACGGTCATTGATTGGTTGAAATTGCCGAAATGCAAGAAATTAAAGACCAAATATCTTACAAACTATAGAATTTTCTCAATAAAGCCAAGAGAAAAAGATGTTTTATAAACACATTCTATCAGTATACGAAGTTTAAAATGTTTTAGTTACCTAGAAATTATGTTAAAAACTGCTGTTCAAACCGAAAAGATCCACAGGGTTTTTTTGGGCAAAAAAATAAAAAATAAAAAATAATTTGCGAGAAAATGGGGGTGAGGCGGAAAGAAGTATTTCCTTTATAATTTTTAAATTCAAAAATTGTTTTCTTTAATTTTCCATACAAAATATTCCAATATTTTTTAAAAATCTAAGCTGTTAGACTTTTTTTAAAATCTTTTCCTTTTGAACGGCAGTTTTCAACACAATCTCTAGTTAATTAAACACTTTAAAACTTCGTATACTGGTAGAATGTGTCAAAATAAAACATTTTTTTGTCTTGGCTTTCTTGAGAAAATTGTAATTTGTTTGTTTAACGTAGTTTAATTTTTCGAATTTTAACCAATGAATCGCCTCTATTGAGCTAAAATCATTTGCTTCGTTTAAAACTGAGACAACATCCTGTCACTGTTATGTTTACGTAAACAGCTATTTATACAGAATATACGGAAAGCATGTGTATAAAATTATAGAATTATTTTAATTGTTATGTGTGTGTCTAAAATTATTCGTTTTGTTTTTGTTTTGAGTTTTTGCTTTCGTTTTTTTTTTCTTAATTGTTAAATTAAAATTATTTTCCATTGCTTTAAACAATTAAGAAAAAAAAAACGAAAGGCTAAAACGAAAGCAAAAACTCCAAACAAAAACAAAACGAATAATTTTAGACACACGCGTAACAATTAAAAAAACAAACGAAAGGCTAAAATTTAGGGTTAGAGTTAGGGTGAGGGTTAGTGACAGGATGTTGTTTCAGTTTTAGACGGAGCAAATGATTTTAGCTCAACAGAGGCAATCGATTGGTTAAAATTCGAAAAATTAAACTACGTTAAATTTACAAATTACAATTTTCTCAAGAAAGCCAAGAGAAAAAAATGTTTTATTTTGAAATATTCTAACAGTATACGAAGTTTAAAAGTGTTTAGTTAACTAGAAATTGTGTTGACATGTGTCGTTCAAAAGGAAAAGAGCCCTTTTTTTTTTTTTTTTTCCCCAGTACTTCATGAAAGAAGAAATCAAGAACCACTGCCCAAAGCAAAACAATGAGGCCGAAGCACAGTGAATGAAAAACAATTCTTCCGCGAATGCTAATACCAGAAAGTTCCCTCGAAAACCGACCGTTTTTGACGAGAACGGACCCCCATATCGAAAAAAACAAATTCTAAAACACTCGGTTAGCCTTAATATTTTAAATGAAAAAGTAACATTAAGAATGAAACGATTTATTCATAACCAAACAAGTACAAAAATCTTCGAAGTTTGAAGGACATTACAGTTTAAGTAGCTGACATGTTGCGGTATCTTGAAATTTGTAGGAAAGTTCTTGCAATCGGTCGGAACTACAGGTAAAGTGGAATAAAATTAACGCACTAATATGTTTATTCAAAATAGTGGTAATCGCACACTTTAGCTTATCTTTCAGTTTCGCAAAAGAGTGAAACAATAGTTTCTCTAACATATACAATTTTATGTAGGTATCTCAAACAGACAGGTACACTTGTGTAGGTATAACCAGAATGTAAATTATACATGAAGGTCGAGCATTGGCACAACATCCTCCTTACAACACGTGAAAAAAAATGTTTCTATCATTTGTTTAAAATTGTCTTCTTTATTTGTTTAAGCATACACTCGTACACCCATTAGCTTCCTCCACACATAAATACCTAGAAACGCTCGCACACACACGCGTACACAAGCACGCACACACATCTACCAGAGTGTTTACAGTTGACAAGACTACATGTGCTCACGGTACACTATTTTCCCCAGCTAAATGCTAGATTCAAATTTTTTTCTACTAAATGCTGGTACTATTTAAGAAAAGTGTCCCGGTGCGCGCACTCGCGTACTAGTCGTGACTAGTCGATCCTACAACGACTACCTAGCAAAGTAAATAAAACACAACATAATTTTTTTACACAAAGTAAATAATTTGGATCTTTTTGGTTTGAACGGCAGTTTTCCTAGCGGTGTCATGAAATTGTCGCCCATAATTATGACCCTAGAATCGATCTATTGCATTTCAATCTCTTTTAGGGTTAGCTGTGGGGGAAGGGTATCTTTTTTTTTCTTCAGAAATGTAAATAAACCCAATCTGTTTCTTAAACGAGGGACATATTCATACAGCACAGAATGGTTTCACCTCAATAGACGATCATTGATTGGTTGAAATTGCCGAAATGCAAGAAATTAAAGACCAAATATCTTACAAACTATAGAATTTCCTCAATAAATACATTCTATCAGTATACGAAGTTTAAGATTTTTTAGTTACCTAGAAATTATGTCAAAAACTAAAAGATCTAATAATTTTTTAAAACAAAGTAAATAAAACACATAAACACAAAGTAAATAATTTTTTTAAACAAAGTAAGGATCGACTAATCACGACTAGCTACCGCGGATACGCGAGTGCGCGCACCGGGACCACTCTTTTAAAATAGTACCCTAAATGCTTAGAAAAAATGCTATATGTAGTCTTTAAAACGGAGGTACAAATAAAGGGGAGACAATATGGATCTAACTTAACGGCAGATGTCACACTTAGCAATAAATATATTAGAATTGAAAAATGTGCACGCTCAAAAGTGTTAGAGACTCATAATAAACCTTAAAAGTATGGACTTGCATTGTTGCTCAAAAATATTGCAATCACTATATGTTGTACATTTTGTGGCATCTTAATACGAAAAGCGACTCGTGTGAATTATGATGTCACGATAATTATTAAATTGAGTTCTTATAAAACTTTGAAAATGTACAAAATATGGTCCTTAACTTCGAATAAGTAAATTCATTAAAATACTCTTCATACCAAAGTATATAAAAACATATTTCACACTGCTTGCAAATTACCATGATAATAAAATAACTATTTATGATGAAGTCGAAGAAGAAATAAACGAACCACCCAACCAGGTAAAAAAGGTTAACCTTTTTTACCTGGTTGGGTGGTTCTTCGTTTATTTCTTTTTAAGGTTACAGTTATTCGTAACTCGTATATTGTTTTCTTACAAATACTGAAGAAATTATGTAAAATCTGACTCGTAAAGTCTTATTCAATATTTACTTTATTAAATTCAAATTCAATCAGTATTATAAATAAAACAGGAGTGCTCTCCCATAGTTTACCTTTTTTAAGAAAGCATGTGATAAAGGGCTTTTTCTAATTCGTTTTCTTCAAAGAGTTTACTTGTTGAGATGAATGACAAGTATTGAATTTCTTAAACGGATCTTTTCCTTTTGAACGGCAGTTTTCAACACAATTTCTAGTTTTAAACTTCGTATACTGTTAGAATGTGTTTATAAAACATCATTTTTTCTTGGCTTTATTGAGAAAATTCTATAGTTTGTAACATATTTCCACTTTAAAATCGAGCATTTCGGCAATTTTAACCAATCAAATACGTCCATTTGGAGTCAAAACATACCGTGCTGTATGAATATGTCCTCGTTTAAGAAACAGATTGGGTTTATTTACATTTGCGAAGAAAAAAAGATATCCTTCCCCCACCCCTAACCCTAACTCTAACTAAACCTAACCCTAAAATAGATTGAAATGCAAAGATCGATACTAGGGTTATAATTATGGGTGACATTTTCATTTGACACTGCTAGAAAAAAATCCCATTTTCCGTAGCGGTGAAATTGTCACCCATAATTATAACCCTAGTATCAATCTTTGCATTTCAATCTATTTTAGGGGTAGGGTTAGGGTATCTTTTTTTTCTTCGCAAATGTAAATAAACCCAATCTGTTTCTTAAACAAGGGACATATTCATACAGCACGGTATGTTTTGACTCCAAATGGACGTATTTGATTGGTTAAAATTGCCGAAATGCTTGATTTTAAAGTGGAAATATGTTACAAACTATAGAATTTTCTCAATAAAGCCAAGAAAAAATTATGTTTTATAAACACATTCTACCAGTATACGAAGTTTAAAAGTGTTTAGTTAACTAGAAATTGTGTTCACATATGCCATTCAAAAGATCCCCTCAAACTACTTTAGATAAATTACATAAGGTCATGATAAAGAAAATTAGACAATGCCATGTCTATTTCATGAGCGTGAGAATAATTCAACACTACAAGGTAGCCTAAAAGTCACTGGAAAATATCAGAAAACCTTGGTTTCTATAAGCATCAGGAACTATATTTCAGAACAATTTTTGGTCGAAAACTAGGACGGCTTCAGCTAATAATTTATTAAGCCAATGAAAAGAATCTTTTCAAATTGACTTCATCTAAACTTTAGTGCCAACAGAAAATTTTCACTAAACAACTCCAGTCTATTTCAAAACATATCTGCTTCAAAACTTTTTTACTACACAGCAAAAGTGCGAAACCGAAATAATTATAAGTAAAGATAATTCGCATTATGATACACATATGAAAATTAAATAAATTATTACTAAATTGTTTTTGATTAATTACTTGTAAATTTATAAAAATTATCATTCATAGATTGAATTATGGCATAATAAATGACATTAGTATTTTGTACACAATTGTTTTGTTAAAATTTAGTATACAATAATTTAATTCATTTTTAATACAACTTAATTTCGATGAACTAAACAAATTTCTTGTGATAAAAGGATGCCACAGAAAAGGCGAAGGTAAAGAATATGCACACCCGGTAGAAAGACTTCCTCCCCACCTTTTCTTTTAAATAATTTTTTTTCCCTCAAAACCCACGTTTTCAGATACGGAGACTCCGGAAAATTGCCAAAAATCGTAATTTTGAAATTGTTTGTCCCCCACCATTTCCTCCTCCCCAATTTCTTCATTTTTCACTTTTTTCCCCTAACCCTAAACCCTAACCGTAAGCAGAAAAATTTTGGAAATTTTTTTCAGGATCATAATCTCTGTATTTTTTCACATATTTTGACAAAAAAAAAAAAAAATTGTGAAAAAAGTTGAAAACGAAGAATTTAGGTGGGGGGGGATTTAAAAATGCTGATTTTTGCCAATTTTTTTGCCGAATTGTGTTCTCCATTGCCAAAAATGGTGGGGTTGTGTAGAAAAAAAATTAAATAAAAAAAGGGGTTACAAAAGGAAGTCTTGCCCACCCAGTGTTTAGGGTTAGGTTTAGAGTTGGGGCTAGGATTAAGGTTAGAGTTTTTGTGACGCCAAAAACAGGTGGTGTGCATATTCTTCACCTCCACGTCAGAATGTACAGTGATTCCAATATTTTTGAGCAACAATGCTAATCCCATACTTTTTAAGGTTTATTATGACAGTCTGTAACCCTTTTGAGCATGCACATTTTTCAGTTAGAGTTTTGTACTTTTTAAGGCAATGCTTGTAATATTTTATATATGTACCGTATTTCTCCTAATGGTGTGGTAGCCTCTAATAACCTGATACCCAAATACCGACCAATTGAAATAGTGTGATATTAAAAAATATACGATACAATCGATAATAATTGTTGTATTTGTCTATTATCATACGGAGAGATAAATGGTTACAAGAATCTGGTCGAGTGACATGACTTTCCAGTATTATAATAAAAATCGCCATGGAAGCTGCAAGTCTGACCAACAACCTCTGGAAAGTGAAAAAAAAATTGCAGTCATTCACCACTGAGATAATATAGCTCAATGGCGGGACCAGATTCATATTATCCTAATAAATTCATAAATGTGCTTAAGCTATTCAAATAAAGCACTGTATAGAGATAAAAAGTTATATCTCACCTCCTTTGTCACATTTCCTGTCTGACTGTCAAGCAAATGATTCATCAAATAATACTTGTTGCTTTATATTGGCCTTGAAAATTAATTTCATTTCAATTCAATTTAATTCAATTTTTCCAAGAACAACAGGTAGTTGTTAAGCAGTTTACACAGGAAAGCTATATACTGCTTGTAAGAGATGGCATCGTCAATGATGGTCCATTTCTCTAGGTTGTGAACAATGCTGGTGTAGTGGCCTGAGTCTGCTCTAGTCAACATGTGCAACACTGAGCCCATCAATCAGAATCTCTGGCCGTAAATGCTTCAAATTAATCCTGACCATCTGATTGTCTATATATTTGAATTTGTTCAAATAAAGAACCAGGTTTGGCAACACATGGCTCACTCTACCAGTGTGCTTGGTGTCAATACCACACAGACTGTACCTCCTGATAATTGAAGCCTCATTTTTGAGCAAGCTCTTAAATTGTTGCCAACGACTAATAGGATGCAATGTTAGATCAGACTCGAGGTCGGTCATATTTGTGGAAGTGCCACAGCCATTTGGTCGATGCACAATCACACTTATTATTGTGTAATTTGGGGCAATTGGCCTCATGTTTTTTAGTGCACCTGAACAATGTATTCTCCTCAAACATGAACACATAGTGATGTCAGGGTTATCCATTTTATAGTGATAACGTAGACTTAATGACACACTATAATTTAGTCAGTATGAGAGAAAGAGGGGTCACCATCTTGTTTGTAAAAACAAGAAAATAAAATTTCAAGAGACGCTTGTAATAAGTCATAACTTTTATTACTGGAGGTTATGCATTAACATACAAGGTTAATTGAAGGAAAACTTATAACATTACATGAATATGTTCTGTTTGCAGTCACATATCTCCCAGTAAAAAAGGTGAACATGTGTGTGAGTGGGCATAAACTGTGGTGATTTGACTCGATGCCAGTCTAAGGCTAGACAGATATGGAGTGGCAGGAATTTAAAATTTGTGTTACTTGTCCTGTTTTCCATTTTTTCTCTTGTTTGCATATTTAACTCATTTGTTTTCATACTTCATGTTGTTTACTGTTGGTGACAAACTGTACCCATATATGCAATATGCATATATATATATATATATTGCGGGGTTGTCGGGTGATGTTGGGGGGACGGACATGGACACACGAGCATACACACACACACACACACACATGAATATGTATTTATGCTGGTGGCACGTAAAAAGCACTATCCGAATCGTGGCCAATGCCAGTGCCACCTCGACTGGCTTCCGTGCCGGTGGCACGTAAAATGCATCAATCCAATCATGGCCGTTGCCAGCCTCGCTTGGCACCTGTGCAGGTGGCACATAAAAAGCAACCACTACTCTCGGATTGGTTGGCGTTAGGAAGGGCATCCAGCTGTAGAAACACTGCCAGATCAGACTGGAGCCTGGTGCAGCCTTCTGGCTTCCCAGATCCCCGGTCGAACCGTCCAACCCATGCTAGCATGGAGAATGGACGTTAAACGATGATGATGATATATACATACTTATATATATATATATATATATATATATATATATATATATATATATATATTTATACTTATATATATATATATATATAATATATATATATATATGTTGCCCCTGGGCACTCCTCTATGCTGATGACCTAGCCCTCATAGCAGAATCACTACTGGAACTAGAGAAGAAATTTTGTGTGTGGAAGCTGGGTTTAGAATCAAAAGGCCTTAGAGTCAATGTAGCAAAGACCAAAGTTCCAGTAAGTAGGAAGGCAAACTCATCACACACCCCTTCAGGTAGGTGGCCCTGCTCGATCTGTAGAAAAGGTGTAGGTAGAAACTCCATAAGGTATACCCAGTGTAAGCTATGGACACATAAGAGGTGCAGCAACATCAAGGGAAAATTAACCGAGAAGATAGCTTTTGCGTGCAGCAGATGCACAGGGGCAATAGACACCATTGATAATCAGAAAACAGATTCCATTACACTCTTGGGGGAGAAACTAGAAGTAGTTGAGAGTTTCCGCTACCTAGTTGACCAAGTTAGTAGTTGGGGTGGATGCTCAGCAAGTGTTACCACTAGAATAAGAATAGCCTGGGCAAAGTTTAGGAAGCTTCTTCCCCTACTGACGACAAAGGGTCTCTCGCTCAGAGTGAAAGGTAGATTGTACGACGCATGTGTGTGAACTGCCATGCTTCACGGCAGTGAAACATGGGCTGTGACTGCAGAGGACATATGTAGGCTTGAAAGAAATGAAGCTAGCATGATCCGCTGGTTGTGTAATGTCAGTGTCCTTGCACAACAGAGTGTAAGCACCCTGAGAGAAATGTTTGACATAAGAAGCATCGGATGCAGTGTGCAGGAGAGACGTTTGCATTGGTATGGTCATGTACTACAGATGGATGATGAGAGATGTGTGAAGAAGTGCCACTCCCAAACCGTTGAAGGAATCTGGAGTAGAGGTAGACCCAAGAAGACATGGGTCGAGGTGGTCAAGCATAACCTTCATACGTTGGGCCTCACGGAGGCTATGACGAAAGACCAAGACCTCTGGAGATATGCTGTGACTTCAAAGACCCAACAAATGAAGTGAGTTCATGGCTTGCAGGACGGCCTGCTGTGTTTGAGGAGACCTATTGAGTCAAGTGCATCAATATCAAAATAAAAATTGAATGGATATTGTAGTTGTGATACCTGTGCAAATAGGGCCTCACAGAGGAAATGACGAAGACCAAGACCTCTGAGATATGCTGTGACTGTGAAGACCCAACAAATGAAGTGAGTTCATGGCTCGCAGGACACCTTGCTGAGCTAATCTTGGATCGTAGACTAACCTGCTGTTCTTGAAGAGACCTATTGAGTCAAGTACGGCAACACCAACATCAAAATAAAAATCAAATGGAAACTGTAGTTAAGAGACCCGTACCGGTGACACATAAAAAGCACTGTCTGAATGTGGCTGATGCCAGCGTTGCCTGACTGGCATCTGTGTCGGTGACACATAAAAGCGGCCTTTTGCCAACCTCCTCTGGCCCCTGTGCCAGTGACACGTAAAAAGCACCCACTACACTCACGGAGTGGTTGGCGTTAGGAAGGGCATCCAGCTGTAGAAACACTGCCAGATCAGACTGGAGGCTTGTGCCGCCTCCTGGCTTCCCAGACCCCTGTTGAACTATCCGACCCATGCTAGCATGGAAAACGGACGTTAAATGATGATGATGATGACATATACATACTTACATACACATATATATATGTATATATTATACATGGACCAGATCTGTGGATGGTGCAAAGTCCCCTCTCGACCCAAAGTAACGTGGTGGTGGAACAATGTTGTTGACAAGGCTATTAGACAAAAGAAACAGGCTTGGAAGGACTGGAAGAATGGTGGTAGCAGGGAAGTATATCAGATTGCCAGAAGGGAGGCTAGCAGGTAGGTTTATTTTGCCAGAGGGGAAGCAGATAAGAAAAAATTTGCCAATGTTCTGCACTGTGAGGACCTAGACTTGAGGTGTTTTGTGTTGCAAGACAGTGTGTGAGAGAGAATCGTGATGTGGTAGGAGAGAAATGCGTTCGCATGGATGATGGTTCACTTGCGCTAAATGAGGATGCAAAGAGAGAGGTTTGGAGACGCCACTATGAAAGGTTGCTGAATCAAGAAAATGAATGGGATAAAGAGAGTCTGCCGAATGTTGACCCAACAGAGGGACCAGCTATCCGAGTTGACAGTTCCTTGGTAGTTGAGGCAATTAGAAGCATGAAGACAGGGAAAGCCCCAGGCCCATCAGGAATTACTGCAGAGATGCTCAAAATATCTGGCAGTGTCGGCTATAGCCTAGTCACCCGTATAGTTAACTAGGTGATACACGAAGGAGTCATACCCAATGACTGGTGTAGCATAGCCCAACTGATTAGGGAGAGAGTCAGCTTGGATGAGATGCAGTTTGGTATCGTGCAAGGGAAAAGCACCGCTGATGCCATATTTCTGGTAAGACAGCTGCAGAGAAATACCTAGCCAAAGATAAGCCCCTGTACCTGGCTTTCGTTGACATGGAGAAAGCCTTTGACAAGGTCCCCCGATCCCTTCTCTGGTGGTCAATGAGGAAACTAGGGGTAGATGAATGGTTAGTGAGAGCTGTGCAAGCCATGTACAGGGATGCTGTAAGGTAAGGGTTGCAACGAGTACACTGAAGAATTCAAGGTAGAGGTAGGGATTCAGTCCTCAGCCCCCTCCTATTTATCATAGTCCTCCAGGCAATAATGGAGGAATTCAAGACAGGATGCCCCTGGGAACTCCTCTATGCTGATGACCTTGCTCTAATTGCTGAGTCACTATCAAAACTAGAGGAGAAGTTTCAAGTGTGGAAACAGGGATTAGAATCGAAGTGCCTTAGAATCAACCTAGCTAAAACCAAAGTCCTAATAAGTAGGAAGGTAGGCAAACCACAAATCCCTTCAGGTAGATGGCCTTACTCAATCTGTAGTAGAGGCATAGGTAGAAACTCTGTAAGATGGACACATAAAAGGTGCAGTAATATCAAAGAAAGGCTAACTGGGAAGATAGTTTTTGTATGTGGCAGATGCTCGGGAGCGATAAACACTGAAAATGCGCAGAGACCAACCTCCACCACATTCCAGGGAGAAAAACTAGAAGTAGTTGATAGCTTCCATTACCTAGGTGACCAAGTCAGTAGCAGAGGAGGGTGCGCTGAAAGTGTAACTGCTAGAATAAGAATAGCTTGGGCAAAGTTCAGAGAGCTATTACTTCTGCTGGTGACAAAGGGCCTCTCGCTCAGAGTAAAAGGCAGACTGTATGATGCATGTGTACGAACAGCCATGCTACACGGCAGTGAAACATGGGCTGTGACTGCTGAGGACATGTGTAAGCTTGCAAGGAATGAAGCCAGTATGATCTGATGGATGTGTAATCTCAGTGTGTAAGTACCTTGAGAGAAAAGTTGGACCTAAGAAGCATTAGATGTGGTGTGCAAGAGAGATGACTGCGCTGGTATGGTCATGTGGTGAGAATGGATGAGGATAGTTGTGTGAAAAAGTGCCACACCCTAGCAGTTGAGGGAACCTGTGGAAGAGGTAGACCCAGGAAGACCTGGGATGAAGTGGTGAAGCATGATCTTTGAGCATTAGGCCTCACCAAGGAAATGACTAGCGACCGAGACTTTTGGAAATATGCTGTGCTTGAGAAGACCTAGCAAGCCAAATGAGACCATAACCTGTGGCCTATGCCAGGAGCGTAACCAGCCCGCTTATGCGTAACTTTTCCATCTTTGGTCCCTAAACTCTGTTTGCGAAGACCTGTTGAGGCAAATGAAATCAAAACCAAAATAAATTCGATGACTGGCATCCATGCTAGCGGGGTGCAAAGAGCACCATACAAGTGTGATCATTGACAGAGCAGCTAACTGGCTTCCGTGTCAGTGGTACATAAAAGGGCACCATTCGAGTACAATTGTTACCAGCGTCACCTTACTGGCACTTGTGCAAGTGCTAGTAGGGTGCTAATCTGAGCGTGATCGTTGCCAGAGCAGCTAACTGGCTTCTGTACCCGTAGGCACGTAAAAGGGCACCATTCGAGCGTGATCGTTACCAACGTCGCTTCACTGGCACGTGTAAAAAGATTCGAGCGAGGTCGTTGCCAGTACCGCCTGACTGGTGCCCGTGCTGGTGGCATTCAGCTGTAGAAACTCTGCCAGATCAAGATTGGAGCCTGGTGCAGCCATCTGGTTCGCCAGCCCTCAGTCAAATCGTCCAGCCCATGCTAGCATGGAAAGCGGACATTAAATGATGATGATATATATATATATATATATATATATATATATATATATATATATACAAATGAAGGTTACAACTCTCATTAAGGGATAGCAAAATCCTATGAAAGTTCTGTACAAGGAATGTTAAACATTACAGTTAATTTCAACAGCAAGGTAACTATAATGCTGCTACACCAGTCACTGGGGATTTCTCCTTTCTGAATAACCTGATTAACTATGCGGGTGACTAGACTCTATTTTACTCCACCAGATATTTTAAGCATCTCAGTGGTAACTCCTGATGGACCATGAACTTTCCCTGTCTTCATATCCTTAATTGCATTATCTATCATGCTGCTGTCAACACAAATAGCCATTCTGAATACATAATGGAGAAATGTGACAGTCTATCTTTAAGAAAATACCCACTGCACTTGTTAAGTAGTTTATTTCACAGTATAATCTCTATTAACTGGACTAAATTCTTCACTTGTCTATTGGTTTATTGTTCTTACAAATTTTATTAATTAAGGTAATACCTGAATGGATTGGCAAAGAGCGAGAAAATTTTCAGTACTTGTTATTGTTTCTACTATCATTTAACCCCTGGGCAGCCCATGATCAAGCAAACTTATGATCAAAGGAATTCCAGCCATGACTATCCCATCTTTTTCCTGTGTGCAAGGAACCCAGGACAACATTATCTAATGTTATTTTAAGATGAAAGAGTGTAAGTTGAAAGAGATTTACCTGCATTTTACTTATGGCCCATTTCAGAGTTTGTAATCTTCTATTCTGGAAGCTGTGCAACCATTTCTCTTGGTGATTATAAATGTTTTCAAGCATGACACTACCTTGTTTCCATTAACAATTTTGCATTTATCTCTTCTCCATTACCTGTCTTAGATTCTTCTTTCTGTTCCTCCGATGACTTTGTCCTCTGTCTTTGGCAACTAAAAGCATTATTCTAGTGCAAAGCACATAGTGAAGTTTAGAAAGGAAAGAGTATTTTCTGTATTAAAAAGGAAAGAGTATTTTCTGCACTGACCTTTGTTAAAATAAGTATTAATAGTACACCAGATTGAATGAATTGGTAGTTTAGATAATAACAATTAAAAATATAACTCTGTGTACCTTGATATGAAGCTGATCTTAAATTTAAACAAAAAAAACTTTTAAAAAAAAAAATGAAAATAATGAAAATTAATTTATGACTGTTGCTTTTCTTGTATTGAGAGGAGTTTTACAGACTGAAAAAAGGTTTTTCAGAGCTCAAGACAAAAGAAATATTTCTGAGAAAAAAAAAATTGCAAAATATAATAGATTATCATACTTCTTGTGGTATTAATATCTTTTAATGTGATTATATATTATTTCCCTTCAGAGATCATGCCATAGAACTTGGAAATGAGGTACCCTCAAAGCCAGTGGTGTTTTTGAAACCACCATCCTCTATTATTTTAGAAGGTCAAACAATTCAGGTAAAATGAGTTTCATTACAATAGATAATCTACAGCATCACAATTCCTTTATATTTCAGGTATGTTGGTGTTGGGCATTACAAAAACATTTCAGTTACATTTAGTTAAATGATAAAGCTAGTAAAGTTATATTCTCTTTTGCTCTTTTGTATGTGCCATTTTTTAAAAATTATAATTTGGAGAGGTATCTTTTGGTCAATATATATCAGGGTTAGCTGAAAAGTTTACTGGCTGACCGAGATACTTGCATGGAATGTGACCAAATGAAGTTTAGTTTTCATGTGGCTCATGGACTTCTTACATCAGTGTTGCAGTGCTTGGATCTCATTGGTGAAGAAGCTTTCATCCTGTTGATCAAAAGCATCATCAACACCAAATATGACATTATCATCACTGTGATACTGGTTTCCAACCAAGTGTTTTTCATGTTGGGGAACAGATGATAGTCAGATGGGGCCAAATCAGGAGAATAGGGACAATGATAAACCAGCCACAGTCACACACAGTAGCCATTGAAGCAAACAACTTGAGTGCTGGAGCATTGTCCTGAAGAAATAAAACTGATTTTGTCAGTTTTCCTAGGCATTTGGTTTTGATAGCCTTTTGTAACTGCCTCAGCAAGTTGGCATAGTACTCTCCATTGAAGGGGTGGCCCATTTGAAGATAGTTAATACATACAATGCCTTTTGCATCCTCTAAACACAGAGGCCATCTTCTTTCCTGCAGATGAAACAACATTGGCCTTCTTTAGAACAGGTGAGAAGGAGTGTTTCCATTGCATGGATTGTTTCTTTGTCTTTGTTTCAAAGTGATGAAGCCCGCACTCATCCTGGGTTAGGATATGTTCAAGAAAACCAGCTGAATTTGCCTGAATCAATGTCATATTTTCTCTTGATGTGATCCAACCAGTGTACTTTTGATTAGGTGTCATAAGATATGGCACCAACCAAGCAGAAACCTTTGTCATGCCAAGTTCATTGTGCAGATTATTCTCAACTCTCTCACGGGATACACTTATGCATTGGCTATTTGATTTATAGTTAATCACCTGTCATTCACCACCATGTGGTGAACACAATCAATGTTTTCCTTGGTGGTGGCAGCTGCAGGATATCCAGACTTTGGGTAATCTTCAAAACTCTCTGTTTCCCTCCTAAATTCAGCTGTCCACATTTGCACTGTTCATAAAGCCCTAATGTAGCACACATATTAGCATGAATGTACTTGGGGCTAAACCCTTTTTTGCAGGTATTTGATAATACCACATTGCCAAAGTTATGTATATTTTAAATTCTGTTTCACATGTGTTTTATTATACTAAAGAAAATGCATTATGAATAATATACAATAATAATATTATAAGTATAATATATTCATAATAGGTTTACATGTCAAATACATGTATGGGAATTATCCATAATTCCTTAGGCACAGATTCACAAAAACAAATAATACTAAATAATATGATTCATCAGATAACTTTCAACAGGTATGTATGCTTCACTTAGAATAAAACATTTATATACATAAATTTGATAACCTGAATGTACAGATGTGCTTCACAATGATACAGCTTAGATTATAACCCCTTCATCATCATCATCATTATCACCATTTAATGTCTACTTTCCATATTGGCATGCGTTGGATGGCTTGATTGAGGACTGGCAAGCCAGGAGGCTGCACCAGGTTACCAATCTGTTCTGGCAAGGTTTCTACAGTTGGATGCCTTTCATAATGCCAACCACTCCGAGAGTGTAGTGGGTGCTTTTAATGTGCCACCGGCACAGAGGACAGTCAGGTTGCACTGGCATCGACCATGCTTGAATGGTGCTTTTTATGTGCTACCAGCATGGGAGCCAAAGAAGTGATACTGGCATCGACCACACTTGAATGGTGCTTTTTATGTGCTACCAGCATGAGTGCCAGTCAGGCAGCACTGGCATCAGCCATATATATATATATACTTTATTTAAAGCAGCAGAAAATTCAACAAAACCTGTTACTCTGAGTTTCCTGATGCCGTTCATTGGACAGTTTTTGCTAGAATGGAACCGATATGTCAATTCTATCCAGACTATAAAAACGCTACACCTTTAAAAAAAATGGACTTGTTTGATTGGCCCTTTAGAAATAACGGTCAATCTTCGAACGATAAATAAAAAGGAGCTCAAAAATATATATATGTATATATATAAAAATTATAAAATTCGAGGAAAAAACCTTACATTGAATAAAATACATATTGACCTTAATGAAGGAAATATAATTAATACATGGAAATTAAAAAGCATTAAAAATATTACACTGCAATACATATTCATATTAAAGTATACATATATATATCAACATACACAGAAAGATGCGTGCAAACCCCAATCATATACAGACGTATAAATATAAAGCTAAAATATACACACAAATGCATGTATACATATATATACGCAAGCTAAAATCATGGATGTTAACGTAGCGTTCTTATTTACGAAGCAAAGCTTAAGACATGAGTAAGTGAGGGGGGACGTAAAGTTGCATGTCTCTATACAAGTATCGTATAGTTAGAGAAAATAACGAAAGAAAGGAAGAGAGGGAAAAAAGAACAAAGAAGGGGGAAGGAAAAAAAGAAAAAGGAGGGGTGGGGAAAAAATGAAATAAGAAAAATTATGTATACAAGCTGTGTAACCACATTATTGACATATATATAGAGACAAGTATACAAACACACAAGTTCAAGTGGATACATACACATACAGTCGTGTATGTGTGTGCTTAAGCACAAACATACGCTCACTTACACATACACAGAGACGCATGCTTACAAATACATATTCGTGGCTATACACATATTTACATCAAAATTCTAATTTTTGACAACATTGCTTTTTTTAAAAAAATTGTGAGTGTAATAATGAAAATTATACGAAAGACATGTAAAATATAACACCCTATTTCGGATCATCTATAAATTAAAAATCAAAGTAAGCCTATACAATATAATAACATGAAATAAACTAAGCCGAAGGTTTTTCCTAAGGAATATGTAGAAATATAAACAAAATATATGCATGTGACTTTGCTATACGGAATGAAATCTGCATACCGCGAAACAAATCCATCGTTGCGTTTACATACTAGTCCAAGAATCAAAATCAAAATTTCAAAAATCAAAAATACAAAAAGACAAAATATATACTCTATCCATATGGTATATTTATGTTTGACATTTTAAATTTGGTTGCGTGTCTGCATAAGTTCATCAGCTCACTTCTTTGATTCAAAGAATTATTGTCTTTGAATAAAATATAAAGTTTCTCTAACAGGCAAAGATTGCATTTAAAATTATTCCTGTGTGCTCCATGCCTGTATGGCGCCGCTCTGTCCAGAATGCTCCATGTCACGTTGAAAGGTGGGGTTTCCTTTTCTTTTAGTTCCCAGACATATTTTCCTAGGCTGGTCCTCTTCCTATTTTCTGGGTATCTATATGAATTTTTATGCGAATAAAATCGTGTTTTAAACGAATTTTCTGAAGCCCCTGTATATGTCTTGTATTCCGATGAGCCTTCTATTTGTACCTTGGCTCTATAAACTATTCCTTTTACTAGACATTTCCCTTCTAACGGACAGGAGGATTCATTTTTGCAATTGCATTTCTTAATGGGCTCAGCACCATGTTTAATCTCAATCAGATTCCTATGATGCTGGTTAATGTAAGAGGCGAAATTTCTGCAACAAGAATAGCTAACCTTCAGGGTTCTTCTATTAAATATCCTATAGAATTTATGGTCCTGCTTAAAATGCTTAGAGACTAATCTCAAAAATTCCTTACCTATATTAGTCTTTACGGCCAAATTGAACCACAAAATTTTCCTGGTCCTAGTTCTTCGCGCAGCATTATTATCAGCATTAAGCTGGTTGTATTGGATCTTCTCAGAGAATCCACTATTCCTTAATGCGCTATCGTAATAAGGTGCAGCATTATGGAATGCTGCCTCGTCCGAAGAAATTGAAGATATTCTTCTACCTACATTGCTGACTAAGTTCCTAAGGATAACTGGCGGATGGTTCGAATCTTTGCTAATATACGATAGCTTTTCATTGGGCTTACGGAAAGGTTTAAATCTATCCGGCCTTACATTAAAATTTACGTCTAAAAAATCTACACTATTCAGGTTAGCGTCTATTGTAACCCATAAGCCCATCCTTTGAAAGAAAGCAATAAGGTCCTTCCTAAGTCTATCTGATTCATGGCCGTTTAGATTATGAGTGGCTATAAGGCCATCATCCCTATATAAACCTGCATCTATAAATGGGAATTCTATTTTTAGATTATGAAGAATAAATGCTCCTATGAGCATACATAACTCAGCCCTGTCGTATGCCCCCATCGGTACATCGAAAAGAGAATCCTCAGTCTTCTTAATCCAGGTGGAATCCTCGAAAAAAAAGAAGTGATTTCCTCGCATGCATAATAATATCAATTTCCGAGCTATCGATGCTGACATACTGCTTGGCGAAGTCCAATGCCCTTAGGAGTAACGTCCTAGATATTGACAGGTAAAAGTCAATAATATCGAATTGTGTAAAACTGCAATTATTCTTATAGCTAATACCTTTAAACCACTCTATGACTGACTTACTATTCTTCCAAATTCTCAAGTCTACTTCACTATCTAACTTAGTTAAAATACGGTTCAAGATATTATTGCTAATAATGCCTATCTCAGTTTTAGCCGGATTTATCAATCTACATTTGGGGTTTCTATTAAAATTGGTTTTATGGTCTTTTAGTGTAATAAAAGCTGGTCGTGGGGAAAGATATTCAATCCTATCGCTAATCTTAAGATCGTTAGCTATTCCTCTTGCTTCTAAATTCACCTCTTTGTATATATTTGCGTTATCTTTTTTGTATGTATCTGTGACACTATTCGAAATCAGGCGCTTATAAATGTCCTTATCAAGTGCATATAAGTTCCTTATCAGAATTAACGAAGATCTTATTCGAGTTGTTAATCTCCTTAATTTTTTCTCTCATATTTCTCTGTAATTGGTTGCTATATTTGCGGAATTTAATTTTCCTAATAAGTTCGAAAAGGTCTTTCTCGAAGGCTTCTAATTCCGGAATAGGTGGTGGATTTCTGGGAGATTTAAGTCCATATTTGTTTACGTCGGTTTTCTGTTTAGTATCAAAGAAGAAGGCTTTCCATCTCAATCTTCGAATAAACTCTTCCGTTTTCTCTATAAGACCTTTGAGATATTGCTTCCGTGCAGGGATAGGTATATTTTTCTGAGAAAAATCCAGCGCGTAAAGTTCCATCTTTTTCATCTGTTTGTTCTTCCTACTTGTGCAGAGTCGCTCAAACTTTTATAAAGAGTGGGTTACACCGGAGTAAACACATAAATGTGAAACAAGGTGGAAAAAAGAGTACTCAAATACCAGTGGTAGAGTAATATGCTTTATTTAAAGCAGCAGAAAATTCAACAAAACCTGTTACTCTGAGTTTCCCGTTGCCGTTCATCGGATAGTTTTTGCTAGAATGGAACCAATATGTCAATTCTTATCTCTATATATAAAACTGAAATGCGTTTTTACCGCTTGGATCGCTTTCAATGCCACTACGTCCCGTCCGATTCGCTCCAAAATTTACACGGACATGTAGAATGAGGTGACGATGCCCGTGGGCTACCTTAGAAATCCCTATCTTAAAAGGTGTGGTTGCTAGGGGCCATCTTCTTCACTCAAGCTATTTGCTACATTCCCCTCTCACTCCCCTTCATTTATAACTTTGACAAGTCCACTCCCGTTATTTAACGTATCTGTCAACTCACTCTCGTTATTTCCTCTCTTACCAGAACATTTTCACTCACTCTATCTCTTAGCTTCCCATAACTTTCACTCATGTATCTGTCTGCATTCATAGACAGAAACAAATATTCCATCGCCATCACATTCTATTGTCTACCTGTCAACGCGCCCATTGACCAAATACAAACAGAACACACCAACGAGCATTTATATATGTGTGTGTGTGTGTGTGCGTTCTACCTGCCATCCTCTACACACCATCATAAACTGCGAGCAGGGTACAAATTGTTGTCCTTAAATGCTCGCAGTTTATGCAACAAAATACATTTGTTCAACGCCTACGTCAGAAGTGTTGACCCCGACTTCATCACTGTCACGGAAACATGGGCGCATTCCTTACTCTGTTTTCAACATTACGGGGTACAACCTCTTCCGTAAGGACCGCACTAACCGCCGTGGTGGTGGTGTGATGGTCTACGTTCGTTCAAATTTTTTGGTAATTCCTTGTGCCGATTTGAACGAATCACAAGAAGAAGTTTTTTTCTGTGACGTGCGTATGACCATGTCAACACTCCTGCTTGGCGTTGTTTATCGTCCCCCAAGTTACCATCGGGACACACAGCTTTGCAATGTCCTCCGAGCTGCTGCCAGGAAAACAGCCACTTATGTGTTTATTGCAGGCGATTTCAATCATCCTGAGATCAATTGGGAGACCTTCCATTGGCCACAGAGTGCAAACGATTTTGTTGAGCTTGTGCTGGACTCAAACTGGTCACAAGTAGTCACCTCTCCAACAAGAGGCGACAACACCTTGGACCTGCTCTTCACCACAACTCCTGAAGCGGTTATCAATTGCACTACGGAGGAACCTCTAGGTGACTCTGATCATGCTATGATCATCGCCAATCTGGCTCTTGCGGGCAACAAAAACCTGAACCATCTCCAATCTGCTTCCTTCGATTGGAAGAGAGCAGATTGGAACCTGTACCACACTGAACTACAGCACCCAAACTGGCGTGAATTCTACAACTCTGGAGATGTGAATACTATACTCCAGAGTATCCTGGACTCAATATGGGCAGCATGTGCAGCATCAGTGCCACGTAAACAAAAAAAGAAGAACCGCCCCAAAAGGGCAATTTGGGAAACTTCAGCGGTCCGACTTGCCAGGAGGGAACGTCGGACTGCTGAACGGGAATACAGGTTGCATAAATCAGACACCAACAGGAAGAAGCGGAATAAATCCTCCAACCATCTCAAGCAAGTGACAAAAAAAGCAGTGCTTGAATTTGAACAGTGCATAGCAGCCAATCCTGACAGCAAGGTTTTCTGGAAATATGTGCACTCAAAGCAGAGACCTCACTCTCCAGTGGGCCCTCTTCGCAACCCTCACACAAACCAGATCACTGACGACCCCAAGGAATGCGCAGAACTCATTGCCGAGTGCTATGCAAACATATTCACTGTTGAAAGTCAAAATGTACCATCTTCACCATCACTAACAGCAAACTCCATAACAACTATGGAATTTACACCTGCAATGCTGCGACGTCACCTTCAAAATAAGCGCAACTATGCCTCCCCTGGTCTCGATGGAGTTACATACCTGCTTCTCAAACGTGGCAGGCACTTCCTTTTACACCAGCTTTCTATTTACTTCCAGTACTGTCTCAACAATGGTGCTACTCCGGAGCAGTGGAAAACTGCCAGTGTCATTCCTCTGTTCAAAAAGGGCGACCGCACATCACCTGTCAACTATCGCCCAGTCAGTCTCACTAGCTGTATTGCAAAACTGATGGAATCGTGTGTCAGAGAAACACTCTGGAACTTCTGGAGCTCTCACAGTCTCATCCGACCCTCACAATATGGATTTGTCCCTAACTCCAGCTGCAGTGACCAGCTTGTCGAGTTCCTTGAGGACATTACTCAGATTACTGACAGTGGCTCATGGGTGGATGTTGTCTACCTTGACTTTGCTAAGGCTTTCAACTCTGTGCCACACAAAAGGCTTATGGTGAAACTCTCTGCAATGGGTGTGGGGGATGACCTTTTTAACTGGTTGAAATCCTTCATCCTCAGCCGAAAGGAGGTAGTCACAGTTCTAGGACAGCACTCTACACCATATGAGATGTCATCGGGTGTACCACAGGGATCTGTCCTTGGTCCCCTCTTGTTTGTGGCATACATTAACGACATAGATGCCAATTTAAAGAATGCCACAGTATTGAAATATGCAGACGACATCAAGCTGTACCTTGAAATCAAGAGGACAGATCCTGATGTCTACAACTCTTTCCTGCAATCAGACCTAGACACAATGCAGCAATGGATCACAGACTGGCAACTGAAACTGGCTGTGGACAAGTGTACCACCATGCATTTTGGGAGAAAAAAACCTGCGTTCACATACTCCCTCCACAACACTGATATCAAGAAATCCTCTTGCGAGCATGACCTAGGCATCACTGTCAGCAGTGATTTGCGTTGGTCAAAGCATATCTCTAAGATTGTCAGGAAGGCCGAGGGTGTCTTGGCATCACTCAGCAGGTCTTTTGTTAGCCACTCTCCAGCCATCTATTTAAAACTGTATACAGCTATGGTACGACCACACTTGGAATTCGCATCATCAGTTTGGAACCCCTATCTTGCACAGAACATTGACCTCCTGGAATCTGTCCAGAGACGTGCAACCAAACGCATACCCTCCATCAGACACCTACCATATTCTGAGCGCCTTGTTTCCCTGGGCATGGATTCACTGAAGCTCCGGCGTTTGGCGACGGACTTGGTAAACACCCACAAAGTTATCAACCACCTCACCAACAACAACACTGAACACCTTTTTGATCTCCATGTGTCTAACACACGTGGACATGCCTACAAAGTCAGAAAACAATATAGCTCCCATGACTTTCGGAAACATTTTTTCACGCTCAGAGTTGCTGAAGCATGGAATAAACTGCCTGCGTCAGTTGTTGACTGCCATGACACTGCATCTTTTAAGGCCCTCATGCTTTCCGAAATCCGCCGAAACTACACCTGATTATATATACACTTTAGATGAGTTGTAGTGCACCTGAGCACTGTACACAATTATTATTATTATTATTATTATTATTATTATTATTATTATTATTATATATAAATATGTATATATAATGTATATATACAAAGTGTATATATCTGTATTTATGTATATTAAACTTTTTAATACTTTTTGATAGTTACGTAAAGGGAACTGGTTGCTTCTTTACACTTTTAGGGTGCAACTTGGGTGCGAGACAGATAATTTTTTCTGTTAATTACGTGACCAACAGGGGGAAATTATGCCTAAACATGAGCGCAGCGCATGTGAACATCCGACGTGCTTTGAGTCGGGAGAAGAATTGAGCTGACGCAGATGTGTTGCAAAACAAGGGAGTACACGTGCAGAACAGAGGTGCATGAGTGCAATAGGGCTTGCTAGGCTGAAATACAATGTACAGTATTGAATATGCCAGTGATTAATGCAGTAAGACTGAGGCTGCCAGCCAGTGCTTGAGCTATTATATGCCTCGGTCGTGCAGGAACAAAAGTGACATGCTGGCGCGTTGTAAGGGACAAACAACTTTCTCTATGTATGCGTGACCGACCTAGGGTCTTACAGAGATGAGTTGTGTTTACAAGGGCATGGAAAACAAGCGAGAAAGGCATGTGTGGCGTATGAATGTGACAGAGATAGCATTTGTGTGTGTATTAACTATGTGTGTTCGTGTATGCGACAGAAGTACAAACAAGGTGTATACGGGCAAAACAAAATACAGCGCATAGGAAAAGTCTCTCAGGGTATTTCAGACAAGATGGAGTTAATTTACCAGTTCGTAGTAAAGTACATAATAGCAGTTCGTTCTGTAACAGGATGTTCGGATCACAAGTGCAGATGTCGGTTGAACAAATGTCGTGTAGTGGTTGTGGCTTCAATGCTGTGCCAGGTTACATTGGTACAGAAGATCTTGCAGGCAGTGCTGTGCTGTTAACCTCGGTGAAAATCATAACGGCGTGAAAGTTAAACTTGAATGAGTGCTATGTACATATTAGTGTTGCTGGAGATGAAGGCGACAGAGATGGAGACGACGTGAAGGTGAAGGACGACGATGGTGATGGCGGCATTGAGATGAAGGCGTCGGTGGTGTTGCTGGTGTATGTTAGTGTCGTCATTGGCTGGAGCAAGAACATGACTGGCTGGTCTGGTCGTCTGTCACTGGAACTGGAACATGGTTGAGTAAGCTCTGTGTGGATGAAGACTGCGGCAGATTGATTGGTTCAGACTAGGTAGAAATTAGATTTTAGCTAAGTGTTCTATGGTCTATGACCAGAACTCGGGGAACTTGGTTGAGTGTTCTATGGTCTATGACAAGAACTCGGGAAACTTGGTTGAGTCCTCATCTTATAAAATGTGGCCCCAGTAGACCCAAATGAAATCGGGTTATATTAACCAAAATGTGAAAAGGGGTCTAAATGGAGCTGGAAGGGGATTAAAATTTAAAGGAGCGGGTGTTTAGCAATTCTCTGTTACATCAAGCTAAAAAATTTGCACCAGCCTTTTAATCGTCAATGTGTTGCCGTCCATGATGAAGAAGTTTTGAATGCTTGCCATTGTGAGTCTACTGTCGTGAGAAAGAATCAATTCAAAACTTGGTGTTTACGGATTTTCTTTTACATCAAGTTCAAAATTTTACGCCAATCATTAAACTGTCAATACGTTGCTGTCCGTCGTTAAGAAATGCCAGCCATGGTGACTCTACTATCCTCAAATTCTATCCCTTCAAACTTTGGTTTCCAATATTTTATTATTTTTATTCAGCTCGCAAGTTCAACTGTCCCTTTTAAATGTTAGTGTTTTGCTGTCTGCCTTGAAGCAGACCTTTCCGTTGTTACTGCCTGATATTTATGATTGATCTTTCTAAATATTTTATTTCTCAACTTACTCAAGATCTTTTGTTGTTTATAAATGGGAGAGAGATAGATAAAGATAGAGAGTAAGAGAAAGCAAGGGAGAGTCCGAGAGAAAGGAAGAGTAAGAGAGTGGGAAAGTGAGAGAGAAACAAAGAGGGAGAATCATCATCATCATCATCGTTTAACGTCTGTTTTCCATGCTAGCACGGGTTGGACAGTTTGACTGGGGTCTGGGAAGCCAGGAGGCTGCACCAGGCTCCAGTCTGATCTGGCAGTGTTTCTACAGGTGGATGCCCTTCCTAACGCCAACCACTCTGTGAGTGTAATGGGTGCTTTTTTCGTGCCGCCAGCACAGGTGCCGGGGGGGGGGGCAACGGCAATGATCGGTTGGTGCTTTTCACGTGCGACCAGCACAGAAGCCAGTCAAGGTGGCGCTGCAATCTGCCACGTTCGGATGGTGCTTTTTAATGTGCTGAAAGGAAGCAACAGAAAGTAACAACCACACTCTTACCCGCGTGTAGAGCAGGTCACCTTCAGCTAGTATCTATATCTATATATAAAACTGAGATGCGTTTTTACCGCTTGGATCACTTTCAAGGCCACTACATCCCATCGGATTCGCTCCAAAATTTACTGGGACATGTAAAATGAGGTGACGATACCTGTGGGCTACCTTAGAAATCCCTATCTTAAAAGGTGTCGTTGCTAGGGCCAAAAACCCACTTTGACAAGTCCACTCACGTTCTTTAATGTATCTGTCTTCCTCAACTCACTCTCGCTATTTCCTCTCTTCCCAGCACTTTTTCACTCACTCTATTTCCTACATTCCCATTACTTTCACTTATGTATCTCTCTGCATTCATAGAGAGAATTATCATCGCCACCACCAACACTTGACAACAAATATTATGAATCTCGCCATCGCCTGTAGAACGCGCCGATCGAGCAAATACAAACAGAACACACCAACATGCGTTCATGTTCTGGTGATAACATAGGTTTTTCGTATCTATTACATTTTAACATTTATTTAGAACCCTGCAAATTTTCGTGCTAAATTTTCATTTTTTACAACTTTATTATTTTTTCTTAAATTGATGCTTTTATTACAATTAATTCTAATTGTCTGGGTCAACAGTTCGTTTCCTCGGAGGATATGGAAATTCCTATTACCCGTCAGAGAAATAACTCCAGCAGCTCACAACTATTTCAACAAAGACAAGGTTACCTGCTTACGAGTCGAATTCAGCGTCAACGCTCACGTATGAGAGAGACTCCAACACACACACACACACATATATATATATATATATATATATATATATAATGTGTGCATTATGTGGTCGGTTGAGCTGAAAATATGCACACCTATGTTAAACGTGCTGGCAAGTTTGCATGACAACTATTTTTTTTCATCAAATGAAAGGCGTGACCACTAGGACAAAATTCCTCATCTCATAGAATGTGGCCGCAGTAGACCCAAATGAAATCGGGTTATATTAGCTAAAATGTGAAATGGGGTCTAAATGGGGCTGGAAGGGAATTAAAATTTAAAGGAGCGGGTGTTTAGCAATTCTCTGTTACATCAAGCTAAAAAATTTGCGCCAGCCTTTCAATCGTCAATGTGTTGCCGTCCATGATGAAGAAGTTTTGAATGCTTGCCATTGTGAGTCTACTGTCGTGAGAAAGAATCAATTCAAAACTTGGTGTTTACGGATTTTCTTTTACATCAAGTTCAAAATTTTATGCCAGCCATTAAACTGTCAATACGTTGCTGTCCGTCGTTAAGAAATGCCAGCCATGGTGACTCTACTATCCTCAAATTCTATCCCTTCAAACTTTGGTTTCTAATATTTTATTATTTTTATTCAGCTCGCAAGTTCGTCTGTCCCTTTTAAATGTTAGTGTTTTGCTGTCTGTCTTGAAGCAGACCTTTCCGTTGTTACTGCCTGATACTTATGACTGATCTTTCTAAATATTTTATTTCTCAACTTACTCAAGATCTTTTGTTGTTTATAAATGGGAGAGAGATAGATAAAGATAGAGAGTAAGAGAAAGCGAGGGAGAGTCCGAGAGAAAGGAAGAGTAAGAGAGTGGGAAAGTGAAAGAGAAACAAAGAGGGAGAATCATCATCATCATCGTTTAACGTCCGTTTTCCATGCTAGCACAGGTTGGACAGTTTGACCGGGGTCTGGGAAGCCAGGAGGCTGCACCAGGCTCCAGTCTGATCTGGCAGTGTTTCTACAGGTGGATGCCCTTCCTAACGCCAACCACTCTGTGAGTGTAATGGGTGCTTTTTTCATGCCGCCAGCACAGGTGCCAGGGGGGCTGGCAGCGGCAACGATCGGTTGGTGCTTTTTACGTGCCACCGGCACAGAAGCCAGTCAAGGCGGCACTGCAATCGGCCACGTTCAGATGGTGCTTTTTACGTGCTGAAAGGAAGCAACAGAAAGTAACAACCACACACTTACACGTGCGTAGAGCGGGTCACCTTCAGCTAGTATATATATATATATGTATATATATATATATATATATATATATGTATATGTATGTATGTATATATATATATATATATATATAATGTGTGCATTATGTGGTCGGTTGAGCTGAAAATATGCACACCTATGTTAAACGTGCTGGCAAGTTTGCATGACAACTATTTTTTTTCATCAAATGAAAGGCGTGACCACTAGGACAAAATTCCTCATCTCATAGAATGTGGCCGCAGTAGACCCAAATGAAATCGGGTTATATTAGCTAAAATGTGAAATGGGGTCTAAATGGGGCTGGAAGGGAATTAAAATTTAAAGGAGCGGGTGTTTAGCAATTCTCTGTTACATCAAGCTAAAAAATTTGCGCCAGCCTTTCAATCGTCAATGTGTTGCCGTCCATGATGAAGAAGTTTTGAATGCTTGCCATTGTGAGTCTACTGTCGTGAGAAAGAATCAATTCAAAACTTGGTGTTTACGGATTTTCTTTTACATCAAGTTCAAAATTTTATGCCAGCCATTAAACTGTCAATACGTTGCTGTCCGTCGTTAAGAAATGCCAGCCATGGTGACTCTACTATCCTCAAATTCTATCCCTTCAAACTTTGGTTTCTAATATTTTATTATTTTTATTCAGCTCGCAAGTTCGTCTGTCCCTTTTAAATGTTAGTGTTTTGCTGTCTGTCTTGAAGCAGACCTTTCCGTTGTTACTGCCTGATACTTATGACTGATCTTTCTAAATATTTTATTTCTCAACTTACTCAAGATCTTTTGTTGTTTATAAATGGGAGAGAGATAGATAAAGATAGAGAGTAAGAGAAAGCGAGGGAGAGTCCGAGAGAAAGGAAGAGTAAGAGAGTGGGAAGTGAAAGAGAAACAAAGAGGGAGAATCATCATCATCATCGTTTAACGTCCGTTTTCCATGCTAGCACAGGTTGGACAGTTTGACCGGGGTCTGGGAAGCCAGGAGGCTGCACCAGGCTCCAGTCTGATCTGGCAGTGTTTCTACAGGTGGATGCCCTTCCTAACGCCAACCACTCTGTGAGTGTAATGGGTGCTTTTTTCATGCCGCCAGCACAGGTGCCAGGGGGGCTGGCAGCGGCAACGATCGGTTGGTGCTTTTTACGTGCCACCGGCACAGAAGCCAGTCAAGGCGGCACTGCAATCGGCCACGTTCAGATGGTGCTTTTTACGTGCTGAAAGGAAGCAACAGAAAGTAACAACCACACACTTACACGTGCGTAGAGCGGGTCACCTTCAGCTAGTATATATATATATATATGTATATATATATATATATATATATATGTATATGTATGTATGTATATATATATATATATATATGGTGTGTGTGTGTGTGTGTATATATATATATGTATATGTATATATATGTATATGTATCCATATATATGTGTATATGTGTGTGTGTGTATATATATATATATGCATATGTATATATATGTATATGTATCCATATATATATGTGTATATATATATATATATTATATATATATATATGTATATATATATATATATATAATATATATATATATATGTGTGTGTGTGTGTGTGTGTATATATATATATGTATATGTATATATATGTATATGTATCCATATATATATGTGTATATGTGTGTGTGTGTATATATATATATATGCATATGTATATATATGTATATGTATCCATATATATGTGTATATATATATATATATATATGTATGTATGTATGTATATATATATATATATATATATATATATATATATAGATGTATATATGTTTGAGTATATATATAGATGTATATATGTATGTATATATATATATATGTATATATATATATATGTATATGTATCCATATATATATGTGTATATGTGTGTGTGTGTATATATATATATATGCATATGTATATATATGTATATGTATCCATATATATATGTGTATATATATATATATATATATGTATGTATGTATGTATATATATATATATTATATATATATATATATATAGATGTATATATGTTTGAGTATATATATAGATGTATATATGTATGTATATATATATATATATTGTTTGATCCAAAATGTGATTTATAAATGCATGATAATAACTTCAAATAATAGCTTTCTTTATTTCGGTTGTTCGGTAGATTTTAAAAAACGTCTAAACAATCATTTTTCCTCTTTTAGGCTCAAATATAAGGCAGATTGCACAACATTATCTAGTAAAATTTGGGAACTAAAAACAAGTAATATAGAATTCAACCTAAAATGGGATATAGTTAGAAGAGCGCAACCTTATAGAAATAGTAGGGATGGTTGTCAACTTTGTTCTATGGAAACTTATGAAATTTTGAAACATCAGAGTAATACAAATCTGTTGAATAACCGTTTGGAGTTGGGATATCTTGTATACATCGTACAACCCGAACGTTTAAATACTTTAAATAATAATTTTGTGAATATTCCTATGTTTTTCAAATTTTAATTCTTTATAACCAAATACGAAGGAATATACCATACTGGCTTTCAATTTAACATTTATAGTTGACTAAAGTAACTTCACTGCAAACTTAAAATTAAATTCTTCTTTTTTCTAATATTAAACTGTATGAATCTAGATAGTTGGAATCCTAAATAGTATGAATCCCAAATAGTAGGAATACTAAATAGTATGAATCCTATGTCCCTAAAGAAACAATTCAGTTCACCTTGATTATCTCACTTCCATTTCTTAATATATAATTAGTCTAAGATATCTTTACAAAATATATTTAACCAAATAGGAACGAATATGCCATACTGGTTTTAGTTTAACACCCATAAAGAGTTATGACATCCCCTTTACCCCATTTCTATAATTAGAAAATCTTTATTGTCTCTCTTCATTTGTTCTTCCCTCTCAGAACCTTACAGTAGTCTGGAACAACTGAATCTTAGTCAGTTGATGGGCTCCACTACCTCAAATGTGCTTAAAATTTAAATCCACATTTTTGTCTATGTATTTACCTTCTCTATAATGTTGCCACTTGATATGAAAATTTTTGTATTAATGGAAAACCTCTATAATTGGCTGATGAGTGCTCAACATTTTAAAACTGTTATAATACCTACAACATTTAATAAAATTATGTAGTACGAAACGATTGTACCAAATTACCGGAGTCATTCTTGTTGCTTATTTGGATATATCAGCCGAAATTGCGAGGATGATCCGGTTCTTGACTGAAGATTGAAGGCTTCGAATGTCCCGTCCGTGTTTTTTGTATCGTCTTCTAAATGTCTTACGTTCTTGTCCCAGTTTGTATTTTTCTACATATAATATATATAGCGGTGCCCGTACCCTCTTTGGCCTTGTATGTAAGTACATATTCCTTTAAATTTGGTACGACTCTATAACACTGTCTCTCTCTCCTACATTTCTCTGCCTTTCACACTTTGCACTCTACTTTGATCTGTCTCTTTCTCTCTCTCTCTCTCTCTCTCTACTTCTCCTTTTCTCTTTTCTTGCCTCTGATTCTTTGGTCTCCTCTTCCCCCACTCTCTCACATTTCTCTGTCTTTCTCACTTTGCACCTCACTGATTCTGTCGCCAAGCCAATCCTTGTCACACTCTCTTTCTTCTCCCCTCTTTAATTCCTTCTTTCTCTCTCTTCTCCCCCCTTTGGTGCCTTCGTCCCTCTTTCTCTTTGATTCCTTTGTCCCCCCCCTCTTTATTATTTTTTTCTCTCTCTTCTCCTCTCATGTGACCGCTGGTCAACCAGCCTTTCGGCTTCTAACCAGTGCCACGAGAACATCGTTGTCCTTGTCTGCCGAAAAAGGCATTTTTTCCAAATACACCAGCTAACTAAGTTGTACTGTCTATAGTCGTAAGACACCCGCTGTTTTTGTCCTGTTATTACTATTATTGTTTTTTGTATTTATATTCGTGTGGCATCGTACGTTTTTCTGTCCTTGTTTCGTATACATTCGCTCCTTTTTCCAAGAAATCTAATGCTCGTAGCTTAGTTTTTCCTTGGGGCTGGCCGGATCGGAGCGATCTCAAGATTAATCAGCCGAAATTGCGAGGATGATCCGGTTCTTGACTGAAGATTGAATGTCCTGTCCGTGTTTTTTTGTATCGTCTTCTAAATGTCTTACGTTCTCGTCCCAGTTTGTATTTTTCTACATATAATATATATATAATATATATATATATATTATATATATATATTACAAATAAGAAAATAGAGAAACACATTAGTTGGTTTATCAGCTTTAGGATATTAGAATGTTGACTTATTTATCAAAACGACAACCATAATAAAATACATATATACAGTATAAAATTCAATACATCTCTCTATATATAAACGGCAGTTTGTGTGTCTGTCAGGTTGTACCCTCACCCTAACCACGGCTTTCAACCGATTCTGATGAAACTTGACACACACATAGCCCAATGCCATAATTCAAAACTAACGCAGCGAAAATTTTGAAAAGTTCCCCCAGTTCTTAAAAAAATTGATAAATTCGACATGGGGTCGAGAATCTAAGCTTTTTATATGCAACACATTTTCTATTGTAGTTTTCGCAACTTGCAATCGATTTTCACCAAACTCATGGTGAAGCTTAATGTTACCCTAAGAAACTTAATTCTAACGTTAGTTTTCCATGCAATACTTTACCATCAGAAAAAGTCGATAAAATCATGCCATTTTGGGAAATTGCGTTCAAATTCAAGATGACATATTTTCAACAATATCTTTCACAAATTGGCAGGAATTTTTTTTTAAATTCACAGCGAGCATCATGTCTACTCCAAGGAGCTATATGGCCCTTTTTATTCCAATAGGATACTTTATTACTGGAAAAAATCGGTTAATTAAATCATATGTAGCACACATAGCCAACCGATTTGTGTATTAAGCACAAACCACAGACTGTCTAGGGGACGCAACTCGACCTTTTTAACTCTCGGAACATGTCGGGTAAGTATCTCAAAATGTACAAAAACGGCAAAAAAGCAGGCAGCAATGTGACAACAACGAAAAAGTCAAAAGTGACCAAACTGAACAAACGAATGGAAAAGGTTTTTTGTTGCACACGACAAAAGCGGTTTATAATAAACCAAGAGTTTGCAAGTAGCGTCCGAGGACCCTTAGGGTAAGTCAAAAATTTAAGGTAAAACGTTTGGGGTGGTAGTTATAAAGAAAGTTTAAACAAAAAAAATATTCGAATAACTTGCGGCTGCAGCAGCTATTAGCAGAAGTGGGGGGTAAAGTCTCGAATGTAATTTCTTCCTGGTAGGAATTGGTTGGGTTGAATTATCGATAGCTGTTTGATAGTTATTTGGAAGTGAAGAGAAGACATTTGCAACCTACGTTGCCAGCATCGCCCTGACTGGCCTCCATGCCAGTGGCACATAAAAAGCACCATCCGATCGTGGCCATTGCCAGCCTCGCCTTGCCTCCGTGCTGGTGGCACGTAAAAAGTACCATCTGATCATGGCCGTTTGCCAGCCTCGTCTGGCACCTGTGCTGGTGGCATGTACAAAGCACCCACTACACTCACGGAGTGGTTGGCGTTAGGAAGGGCATCCAGCCATAGAAACACTGCTAGATCAGACTGGGCCTGGTGCAGCCTTCTGGCTTCCCAGACCCCAGCTGAACCGTCCAACCCATGCTAGCATGGAAAGCGGACATTAAACGATGATGATGATGATGATGACAGTATTCTTTTTGTAATAATTTAAACTAAATATTTCATTATTGCTATTATTATTATAATTAGTATTATTTTTATTATTATTATTATTATTTATTATGGGATTTCCAATCCTATTTATACTGTTGTTACTATTTTTATTTTTATTATTATTGTTATTTTTCTTTTTATTTGTATTAGTGCTGTATTTGTCTAACCTATGTGTGTTTATTGTTGTTATTCTATCCTGAGTATTAAAGTTAATATTACTGGGATATATTTTATTGTACCATTATATCCTGCGTTATGTAATGCTTTGTTGTATTTTTCCCTATGTCTATTGAATATCTCTTCATCCGAAGATAGGTTAGAAATTTGTTTACTTATGCTTAGTAGTAAGGCATTTTTTTATTTGTGGAGGGTGATTACTGGAATTATTTATATATCTTAAATTAGAATTTTGTTTCACATAAGGTTCAAGGAGTCCAGTATTAAGGTTGCAATTAACATCTAGATATTTGTGCATGCATGTACATAGGTTTGGATTAGTATATATATATATATATATATATATATATATATATATATATATATAATACAAATAAGAAAATGGAGAAACAAATTTAGTTTGTTCATCAACTTACGGATATTATAATGTTAGATTATTTATTCATTTTACAAATGAGAACATCAAAAGCATACAAAATATTATATAAATCAATAGATAAGATAATAATACAAATACAGATTTTAAAAGTCATATTATAAATTAATGAAATCCTGAAATTACTTCTTACAGCTGTTTCAGCCTATGGTCAAAAGTGAATCTAATTTTCATTGTCAACATACTGGGGTTGTAGGCATTAAAAAAAATAATAATACTTATATGTTAAAATAACCATACGCCTCGTCAGAGGTTATAATTAACTTTAAAGTATCAATAATAATATTGATATACTAAACATGCTGCATGTATTACTAGAATTTTCTCTGATTTTTCAGATCTTTGTATGCTAGGCTACTGGTTTTAAATTGATATTAATTAAATTAATATTCAAGTTATCTCCCTCATTATATATATATATATACAAATTGAGATAGGGGTCGTAAATGCAACCCTCTATGCGATAACGTATAACCAATATACTGCTAGTGAAGTACCCAACAAAGTTAATACATAAATGTTAATGATTGCGATGCAATCAATTCATTTACTGTATTATATGGGCAAAGGTAAAATGATTTACCACAAATTACTAATACAAGATAAGAAAATGGAGAAATACATCTAAATCAAATATCAATTACCAGATAATACTCAATCACATACTTTATTAAACCACCACATAAGAGACTGTAGGGTTAAATATAAAAAGCAGAACAAATCAGTGTACATAAAGGAATGTACATACAAAAGTGTACATAAAAGAGTAATGTTGTATAATAATTAGAATATATATAAAAAAGAATATAAATACAAGTAAATATAAATATTAGTATAAATTAGATCTTACAGCTGTTTCGGCCATGTCGATAAGTATGTCTCATTTTACCAATATTAGCCCTTTATGGTTGGTCAATATATAGATATAAATGTCTCATTTTACCAATATTAGCCCTTTATGGTTGGTCAATATATAGATATAAATGTCTCATTTATATCTATATATTGACCAACCATAAAGGGCTAATATTGGTAAAATGAGACATATTTATCGACATGGCCGAAACAGCTGTAAGATCTAATTTATACTTATATTTATATTTACTTGTATTTATATTCTTTTTTATATATATTCTAATTATATACAACATTACTCTTTTATGTACACTTTTTTATGTACATTCCTTATGTACACTGATTTGTTCTGCTTTTTATATTTAACCCTACAGTCTCTTATGTGGTGGTTTAATAAAGTATGTGATTGAGTATTATCTGGTAATTGATATTTGATTTAGATGTATTTCTCCATTTTCTTATCTTGTATATATATATATATATATATATATATATATATATATATATATATATATATATATATATATATATATATATATATATATATATATGTATATATAATATCATCATCATCATCATCATCATTTAGCGTCCGTTTTCCATGCTAGCATGGGTTGGACGGTTCAACTGGGGTCTGGGGAGCCCGAAGGCTGCACCAGGCCAGTCAGATCTGGCAGTGTTTCTACAGCTGGATGCCCTTCCTAACGCCAACCACTCCGAGAGTGTAGTGGGTGATTTTATGTGCCACCGACACAGGTGCCAGACGAGGCTGGCGAACGGCCACGCTCGGATGGTGTTTTTATGTGCCACCGACACAGGTGCCAGACGAGGCTGGCAGACGGCCACGCTCGGATGGTGTTTTTATGTGCCAACCGACACAGGTGCCAGATGAGGCTGGCAGGTGCCAGACGAGGCTGGCAGACGGCCACGCTCGGATGGTTGTTTTTATGTGCCACCGACACAGGTGCCAGATGAGGCTGGCGGACGGCCACGATCGGATGGTGTTTGTTACGTCCCCAAAGCACGGAGGCCAGTCTATGCGGTACTGGCTACGGCCACGTTCGGATGATTTTCTTGTGTGCCACCGGCACTGGTACCACAAAGATACAAATTCCATTTATGCTCATCTATTTTGATTTGTTTTGATTTGATTTGATTTTCACTTGCCTCAACAGGTCTTCACAAGTGTCACAAGAAGGAAGGTATGCACAGGTGGACTGTCTACGTCGCCGGGTCTTCGGATGGTGTCTTTATGTGCCACCGACACAGGTGCCAGATGTGGCTGGCGAACGGCCACGATCGGATGGTTTTCTTGTGTGCCACCGGTACTGGAACCACAAAGATACAAATTCCATTGATGTTCATCTATTTTGATTTGGTTTGATTTTCACTTGCCTCAACAGGTCTTCACAAGTGTCACGCGTGTCACACACTTGCCTCAACAGGTCTCCACAAGTGTCACACACTTGCCTCTGCCTCAACAGGTCTTCACAAAGTGTCACACACTTGCCTCTGCCTCAACAGGTCTTCACAAGTGTCATAAGAGGGAAGGTATGCACAGGTGGACTGACTACGTCGCCGGGTCTTTGGATGGTGTTTTATGTGCCACCGACACAGGTGCCAGGTGAGGCTGGCGAACGGCCACGATCAGATGGTGTTTGTTGTGCCCACAGCACGGAGGCCAGTCGATGCGGTACCAGCTACGGCCACTTCGGATGGTTTTCTTGTGTGCCACCGGTACTGGAACCACAAAGATACAAATTCCATTGATATTCATCTATTTTGATTTGGTTTGATTTTCACTTGCCTCAACAGGTCTTCACAAGTGTCACACACTTGCCTCAACAGGTCTTCACAAGTGTCATAAGAGGGAAGGTATGCACAGGTGGACTGACTACGTCGCCGGGTCTTCGGATGGTGTCTTTATGTGCCACCGGCACAGGTGCCAGATGAGGCTGGCGAACGGCCACGATCGGATGGTGTTTGTTGTTGTGCCCACAGCACGGAGGCCAGTCGATGCGGTACTGGTACTGGTTACGGCCACGTTTGGGTGGTGGTTTTTCTTGTGTGCCACCGGCACTGGTACCACAAAGAATACAATTCCACTGATGTTCATCTATTTTGATTTGTTTTGATTTGATTTGATTTTCACTTGCCTCAACAGGTCTTCATAAGTGTCACAAGAAGGAAGGTATGCACAGGACTGACTACGTCCCAGGTCGGGGCCACGGGTTATGGCCTGACTAGTCTTGCCGGGTCTTCTCATGCACAGCATACTTCCATTGGTCTCGGTCTCTAGACATTTCCTTAGTGAGACCTAAAGTTCGAAGGTCGTGCTTCACCACCTCGTCCCAGGTTTTCCTGGGTCTACCTCTTCCACAGGTTCCCTCCACTGCTAGGGTGTAGCACTTTTGCACACAACTATCTTCAGCCTTTCTTGTCACATGACCATACCAGCGCAGCCGTCTCTCTTGCACGCCACAACTGACGCTTCTTAGGTTCAGCTTTTCTCTCAAGGAACTTACACTCTGACGATTATGAACACTGACATTACACATCCATCGGAGCATACTGGCTTCATTTCTTGCGAGCTTACGCATATCCTCAGCAGTCACGGCCCATGTTTCACTACCATGTAGCATGGCTGTACGTACACATGCATCATACAGTCTGCCTTTTACTCTGAGCGAGAGGCCTTTTGTCACCAGCAGGGGTAAGAGCTCTCTAAACTTTGCCCAGGCTATTCTTACTCTAGCAGTTACACTTTCAGCACACCCACCCCCGCTACTGACTTGGTCTCCTAGGTAGCGGAAGCTATCAACTACTTCTAGTTTGTCTCCCTGGAACGTGGCAGAAGTTGGTCTCTGCATATTCCCAGTGTTTATTGCTCCTGAGCATTTGCCACAGACAAAAACTATTTTCCTAGTTAGCCTTCCTTTGACATTGCTGCACCTCTTATGTGTCCATAGCTTACACTTGGTGCATCTTATAGAGTTTCTACCTACACCTTTTTTACAGATCGAGCAGGGCCATCTACCTGAAGGCGTTTGTGATTGATCTACCTTCCTACTTATTAGAACTTTGGTTTTGGCTAGGTTGATTCTAAGGCCCTTCGATTCTAATCCTTGTTTCCACACCTGGAACTTCTCCTCCAGTTCTGATAGTGACTCAGCAATTAGAGCAAGGTCATCAGCATAGAGGAGCTCCCAGGGGCAACCTGTCTTGAATTCCTCCGTTATTGCCTGGAGGACTATGATAAATAGGAGGGGACTGAGGACTGAACCTTGGTGGACCCCAACCTCTACCCGGAATTCTTCACTGTACTCGTTGCCCACCCTCACCTTACTAGCAGCGTCTCTGTACATGGCTTGCACAGCTCTCACCAACCATTCTTCTATCCCTAGTTTCCTCATTGACCACCAGATAAGGGACCGGGGGACCCTGTCAAAGGCTTTCTCCAAGTCAACAAAAGCCAGGTACAAGGGCTTATCTTTGGCTAGGTATTTCTCCTGCAGCTGTCTTACCAGGAATATAGCATCAGTAGTACTTTTCCCTGGCACGAACCCAAACTGCATATCATCTAAGGTAACTCTCTCTCTAATTAGTTCGGCTACAACCCTCTCCGTAACCTTCATTACCTGATCCAGCAGCTTGATGCCCCTGTAGTTATTTGTCTCTAGGGCGTCGCCTTTACCTTTGTAGCAGTTGACTATTATGCTGCTACACCAGTCATTGGGTATGACCCCCTCGTGTATCACCTGGTTAACTATACGGGTGACTAAGCTATAGCCGACACCACCAGATATTTTGAGCATCTCTGCAGTAATTCCTGATGGGCCTGGGGCTTTCCCTGTTTTCATGCTTCTAATTGCCTTATCTACTAAGGAACTGTTAACTCGGATTGCTGGTCCCTCTGTTGGGTCGACATTCGGCAGACTCTCTTTATCCCATTCATTTTTCATTCAGCAACCTATCATAGTGGCGTCTCCAAGTCTCTCTTTGCACCCTCATTAAGTGCAAGTGAACCGTCCTCCTTGCGAACACATTTCTCTCCTACCACGTCACGATTCTCTCTCACACACTGTCTTGCAACACGAAATACCTCAAGTCTTTCATCCTCACGACGCAGGACATTGGCAAATTTTTCCTTCTCTGCTTCCCCTCTGGCTAGATAGACCTGTCTCCTGGCTTCCCTTCTGGCAGACTGATACACTTCCCTGCTACCACCGTTCTTCCAGGCCTTCCAAGCCTGTTTCTTTTGTCTAATAGCCCTGTCAACAATATTGTTCCACCACCACGTTATTTTGGGTCTTAAGGGGACTTTGCACCAGCCACAGATCTGGTCAGCGGCTTTCAGCAGGTTGTCCCTCAGAAGCGTCCAGTTGTCTTCTACCCCATGCGTAGCTATACTCCCTTCCATTTCGTCTAAAGCTTCAAATAACATATCTCTAAATCTCTGTCCATTCGCAGGGTCTTTAAGCTTCCAGACCCTTCTTCTCCATGTTGGTCGTCTTCTAGTCGCCCTCTTAGTCCTGATCCTAAAGTCACTAACTACCAGTCTATGTTGTGGGGTGCATTCTTCACTTGGGAAGGTTTTGGCATTTATAAGCAGCCATCTTTCCCTTTTTCTGGCAAGGATGTAGTCGATTTGGCTAGTATGCCGGCCCGATCGGTAGGTGACCAGGTGGCTTGTCGGTTTCCTGA
>NC_042998.1:154308080-154413080 GCF_006345805.1 Octopus sinensis | reverse complement strand
TTGGTGCAAACTTAACTGTATCTATTATTATTATTATTATTATTATTATTATTATTATTAATATTAATAGTAATTTTTATTGACTTTTATAGCTTTATAATTTTATGAACTGAACCATGGTTTTAATTATTATTTTTCATCTCCCTATGTGTTAGTTTTTTTAAAACTATTAGCCAAATATGTATAATAACTGTGCTTATTAATATTAATATATACACTGATATATATTTTGTTTTATTTTGTTTTGTTTACCTTGCATTATTGTACCAATGAATATTATATTATACAAGTGTAGCATTATGAAGTTTATGCATAAGTTTTTATATTTTACATTTTTATATTTTTATATTTATATGTATATGGAAAAATAATTTTTTCACAATTATAACAAATTTAATTCTCTGATGAGGCCGTGGGGCATCCTTGTTAATGCCTCATTTATACCTGCCTTTATGGCTTATAGGTTAAATGAGGTATGACTGCCCTTGCTGCCGAAACAGCTGTCAGTTATGATTTAATTACATATTATATTTGAAATTTTATACTTATATCTCTTTGTCTATTTACATTTACTGTATATTTTGTATAATGCCTTTACTGATATGTAATGGTGTAATAAAGTATTGATGGGTATCATCTGATAGTTGATGTTTTATTGATTTAAGTATGTTTCTCCATTTTCTAATTTGTAGTATTAATTTACGGTAATATTATTACCTTTACCCATATAATACAATAGATGAACTGATTGTTTGGCAATTTTTAACATCTATGTATTAGTCTTGTTGGGTACCTATCTAGCAGTATATTGGATATATGTTATCCCATGGTGGGTTGACTTTTCAACCCTATCTCATTTTATAACCTATATATATGTATATGTATATATATATGTATATGTATATATATATATATATGTATATATAGTATATATATATATATGTATATGTATATATATATGTATATGTATATATATATATATGTATATATATATATATATATGTATATATATATATATATGTATATATATATATGTATATATATATGTATATGTATATGTATATATATGTATATGTAATGTATATATGTATATATATATATATGTGTATATATGTATATGTATATAATATATATGTATATATATATATATATATTCTTATATAAATACATGAAAAGAATGGAGTCGAACGAAGATTTTAACAAAATTCCTTTACTTTCGACACATGTTTTGAAGACTGCATATTCTTAATTCCGAAGGAATAAAGTGTGCATTATGCCATCTTCTCTTCAGGAAAGACAAGGAGCCTCTATCAGTCTCACGACGAACAAAAACTTTTTGATGACTGCCTACATTGTGACCGCAGTGATAATGAGTGTTTTTTAAAAATTATCCGTTATTAAGAATTACGTCAAAATTGGTTGGAAGGAGGAAGTATTAAAAATAGGAAGGGAACAAAAAGTTTGTTGTATGAATGGGGATGCGCGGGTGCTTGCTTATGTTAATAAGTGTGAGTGTTTATGTGTGTGTATTAGTGTGTGTGTATAACTGTTTTGTGTCTATGTATGGGTGTGTGTGGGGGGGGGAACAATTGTCCAATACCTCTAGTAGTGGCTCCTTGTCTTTCCTGAAGAGAAGACGGCATAATGCACACTTTATTCCTTCGGAATTAAGAATATGCAGTCTTCGAAACATGTGTCGAAAGTAAAGGAATTTTGTTAAAATCTTCGTTCGACTCCATTCTTTTCATTTATTCATATAAAAAAACACACAAATTTCCACACAGGAACACGGGGTTTTGCCCTTGGCATGTTGCTTCAACCGTGTTTTCTGACGTGAATTTGCTACCCAGGTATCGATTAACCGAATTATCCATACTAGGATAATTCATTCACCTACTTATATATTCTTATATATATATATATATATACTAGCAGTATCGCCCGGCGTTGCTCGGGTTTGTAAGGGAAATAACTATATAAGCATTTTTAGATGCCAATTCGGGCTTTCTTAGCCATTTTTGTTTTGGTGTCTTCAAGCCATGAAGTCGTTGTTCTAAAAGAACGCTGGTCTCCTTCACAACGCATTACGACGTTGATTTCTTTACACTCCCTTCCCCACAGCTTCACGAGGGAGGGAAGGGGGAGAAGCAAACAGGTGCAGCTGTGAGCGTGGACGCCAACTCCGCCGCCATCGACACACGATGCATTTTATGCATTAAAATGGAATAAAAAATGATGTTAAATTATTTTTAAAATCGTAGATTCATCGTTGACACGCGCTAATAGCCAGACGGTCTCGATATGAATCACGACTATAAGATACCCGAATTTGGTTAAACTGCACCGCAAAATGTGGGAGGAGTTAGGAATCTAAATCGAAGGGGACAGACACTCACACAACTAGAGTTTTATATATATAGATTATATTAAATTAGAGATAAAACCACTACTAGGCAAATCAAACAGTGAAAAAAATAAAATTAATTAAAAAATATATAAAAAATATAAAATATAAAAATACAATTAAAATATTTAAATTAATAATTTAAATTTAAAAAAATACATGAATAAAAAAAAATAATTAAATAAAATAATAAAAATATATATACATATTTATAATTTATAAGTTTAAATTATTAATTTAAATAATTTTTTTAAATTTTTAACTTTAATTTAAATATTTTAATTGGATTTTTATATTTTATACTTTTTATATATTTTTTAATTAATTTTATTTCTATGTATTGCTTATGATTTTCACTGTTTGATTTGCCTAGTAGCGGTTTTATCTCTAATTTAATATAATATATATTTATACTATAAAATTAGATTTAATCCTAAATCTAATTTTTCCCTGTAAGTTTGGATTTGCTCCCTAATATTATTATTATTATTTATATCATCATCATCGTTTAACGTCCGTTTTCCGCGCTAGCACGGGTTGGACGGTTTCGACCGGGGTCTGGGGAGCTAGGGACTGCCCCAGGCTCCAGTCTAGTCTGGCAGTGTTTCTACAGCTGGATGCCCTTCCTAACGCCAACCACTCCGCGAGTGTAGTGGGTGTTTTTTACGTGCCACCTGCACAGGTGCCAGAGGGGTCTGGCATCGGCCACGTTCGGATGGTGCTTTTTTTTGTGGGGGGGGGGCAGAATATATAGGGGAGCACCAGTGGGGAGGGGTGGTTCAGAGAAATGATGACAGGTTCTAGGCAAGTAGAACGTAGGATATCAAGAGAGGGGTAATGCATGGTGAAATAGCGTATTGAAGAGGGGGGTTCGAAGAGTAGACACCTATAATGGTGGTGGGAGAAGCGACATCCGGTATAGATGGAGCAAAAATATAGAGATATCCGGTATTGGTGGTGGGGGTGGGCAAGGGCGGGTGCACCGGGAATATACGAAGGTTGAACTGACGGGCTGGCTTAAAAATGCTCTTAGCAATGGAAGGAGAGGGAGAGAGAGAGAGATAGATAGAGAAGAACAGTGGAACCCCGCGAAAATGGGCCGCCATTGAAAAAAACCCCTGTATGGAGAAATAATATGCAATACGAGGCGAAGCTGAAAATAGTAATAATAATAATAATAAGCAAACTGTCGACCAGGGGATAAAAGGGACAATACTAGTACTAATAATAGTAATAATAATAATAACTAATAAACAAAACAGCTCAACCACAACATTAGATTAGAAAGACTCTTATCTTGGGAACATTTCGTTCTTCGGCCTGACACGGGAATATGCGAAGGTTGACTAATAATAGTAATAATAATAATAACTAATAAACAAAACAGCTCAACCACAACATTAGATTAGAAAGACTCTTATCTTGGGAACATTTCGTTCTTCGGCCTGACACGGGAATATACGAAGGTTGAACTGACGGGCTGACTTAAAAATGCTCTTAGCAATGGAAGGAGAGAGAGATAGATAGATAGAGAAGAACAGTGGAACCCCGCGAAAATGGGCCGCCATTGAAAAAAAACCCCTGTATGGAGAAATAATATGCAATACGAGGCGAAGCTGAAAATAGTAATAATAATAATAATAATAATAATAATAATAATAATAATAAGCAAACTGTCGACCAGGGGATCAAAGGGACAATACTAGTACTAATAATAGTAATAATAATAATAACTAATAAACAAAACAGCTCAACCACAACATTAGATTAGAAAGACTCTTATCTTGGGAACATTTCGTTCTTCGGCCTGACACGGGAATATGCGAAGGTTGACTAATAATAGTAATAATAATAATAACTAATAAACAAAACAGCTCAACCACAACATTAGATTAGAAAGACTCTTATCTTGGGAACATTTCGTTCTTCGGCCTGACACGGGAATATACGAAGGTTGAACTGACGGGCTGGCTTAAAAATGCTCTTAGCAATGGAAGGAGAGAGAGAGGGAGAGAGAGAGAGATAGATAGAGAAGAACAGTGGAACCCCGCGAAAATGGGCCGCCATTGAAAAAAAAAAACCTGTATGGAGAAATGATATATATATATATATATATATATATATATATATATATATATATAATTTATTTATTTATTTTTTTATCTAGTTTCAGCTCACAAGCTGTGGCCATGCTGGGGCACCGCCATTTGGTGTTGCTACATGATTTTACTTCACGAATGTTTTTTAGCAATTGCCATTTGGTGCATGAGAGAGTTCGATGCAGCTGCCCTCATCTGCACCTTTTACCGTGAAGTTCGTTCATCTGGGACACCTGACAAGAAGACATCCAGTTTTATTTTAAAGACATCTGCATCCACCCCATGCAGGTCTCTTAGGTTCTTCGGGAGGATATTGAAGAGCTGTGGGCCTCGGAAGCCCAGGTTATCACAGTATCTTGTCCTTCATCTTGATGGCAAATTTGGAGTCCTTGGCACTGTGCAGTGGTGCCCAGTTCTGGCATTTGTGTAACTCTCGATGCCAAAGTTTGAGACAAGTCCTTCTAGGATCTTCCAGATGTATATTATGGCATATCTTTCTCGCCTACACTCTAAGGAATAGAGTCTCGATCTCTTGAGAATTTCCCAATAGCTTATATGCTGCACAGAGGCTATCTTCTTCGTGTAGCTTCGTTGGATCACCTCAATTTCTGTGATTAACTTGACACTGGATGGTGACCATAGCTGAGAGCTATGGACAAGTGGCTTAGGACAAGTGTCCTCCAGAGGACCATTATGGTTTCCTGGTCTCTTGTTCTAAAGGTTCTAAGAATCCATCCGGTCAGCTGCCTACATTTCATTGCCAATTTAGCAACATGCACATGAAAGGTTGCATCATCACTCATGTAAATACCCAGGTCTCACACTGATTGTGCCTCTGGGATTGCAATCTCTCCAGGTCCAGTGTATTTATTGGGTATTGCATTTAGTTTTGCATGCTGATAGCATAAAGCTTGAAACTTTTCAGCATTGAACTGCATGCTATTCTTTTCAGCCTACTTGTATATTTTGTCCAGCTCACATTGCGGGTGCTTAGTGTCTTCAGGGTTCTGTACTGCCTGTGAAACTTTTGTATCATCTGCATAACTTGTGATCGTGGCTCTCTGTGTGGCTGAGGGCATGTCTGAGAGAGCCATTATGAACAGTAGTGGTCCCAAAACAGTGCCTTGCGGAACACCGCTCACTATTTGCGTGTTAATGGAAGTGGCCCCATTGGCTACTACCACCTGACTTCTATCCTTCAGAAAGTCATGAAGCCATTCTCCCAATTTTCCAACTATGCCAAGATCACGCAGTTTGTGACATATCATTCCATGGTCAACTTTATCAAAGGCCTTTGCAAAGTCAAGATATATGACTTCCACATTTGAGTGGTTGAGCAGTTGTTTCAGCACCCAGTCATAGTGTTGTAGGAGCTGAGTTAGGCAGCTTCTTCCTGGTCGGAAACCATGTTGGGTGTCAGGCAGCAAGTCATTTTTTTCAAGGAAGGTGATCAGTTTCCTTCTGACTATTCGTTCCATGACCTTGCTGATGTGTGAGGTCAGAGAGATAGGTCTGTAGTTCTTGGCCTCCGCTCTGCTACCTCCTTTATGAATAGGGCATATTTTACCTTCCTTCAGTTTTCTTGAGAGTTTACCAGTTGCAAGGAAGCTCTGAAAGAGGAACTGCAGTGGTCTTGCTAGGACTCTCTTACATACGTTTAGAAGGATTGCTGGGAATCCATCGGGGCCAGTAGCTGAGTTTGTTTTCATTTCATCAATAGCCTTTATTACATCGTCTTCCTTTATATTGATGTAATCAATCATCGCTGCATCTGCAGTGGTAAAGAAGTCAGTTGGATTGCTGACTTGAAAATGCCCTAGGGGTGGAGTGAAAATACTCTTGAATTGCTCATTCAGTATTTCACTTACCCTCATTGGATTTCCTGTGAGTGTGCCATCCTTTTCAAGGAGTGGCCCTATCCTACAGTGCACCGTAGCTGTTTCTTTGGCATACCTGTAGAAAGCTCTGGGGTTAGATTTTATGTTGTCTATAGCCCAGGCTTCTTTGTCTGCTCTTTCTTTTTCACGGGAGAGTTGCAGACATTTTTCAATTTCCAACAGTTTTATTTTCAGGCGGGACTTTTCACTGCTTTCAATTTGTTTGTTTAGGAGATTTGAAAATTTTGTACGCTGTCTCATTAGAATTTTCCTCTCTCTGGGGATTTTGTTCTTGTGTACAGTGGCCTTTCTCTCTGGGACACATTTGTAGCATATGGCTTGCATTAAAGACATGAATTGTTGAAGTTTCATGTTGATGTCTGGCAAGGAGAGACATTCAGGCCAGTTTTGTTTGAGGATCTCTTTCTCAATTTGTTTCCAGTTTGCCTTATGGAAGTTCAAGCTGGAAAGATTCTGAGAGTTTCTTGTAGGCTGCATGTCCATGCTTTCCTTTGGCCCGTACATGGTCAGCTCTACCATGTTGTGATCCGAGAGTAGTGTCAGTGTCACTTTCACATTATGGATGAGATCCATATTATTTGTGAAGCAGAGATCCAGTATGTTACCTGCCCTGGTTGGTTGGAGTATTATTTGCTCCATGTATAGAGTGTTGATGAGGTTCAGGAGGGACCTCGCCTGTCCTCGTTCACATCGTGTCATTCCTGGGAGAGAAAGGCCCTCGGGCCACCTGACATTGGGTAGATTGAAGTCTCCCATAAGAAGTACACTTATGTGTTGTTCTAATGTGACTAGAACTTCTATTTTTATAAGGTAGCCTTCAAACTTGCCTACATGGCTTCGGGCATCTGGAGGGTGATATGTAGCACACACAACTACACCAAGTTGCCTTATATATACAATTAGTGTGTCACACACCGAATTTGAGTATGACAAAAGGACCTGGGGTGTGAGGGCCTCACGGATGTACATAGCAACTCCTCCATGACTCCTTTCTTTTCTGTCGGTCCGTAGTACAACATACTGTGGTATGTGTATTTCCGCATCTGCTATGTCCGGTTTCCGGTGTGTTTCCGTAAGTGCTATGCATAAGGCTTGATTGCATGCAACAAAGTCTCTCAAGAACGGGACTTTTGTCCTATTACTGAGTGTTAGCAGTCCTCTGATGTTCAGTAGGAGCATCGAGGTGAGGTGTATGCTGTTGCCGGCAGTGTCCACCTTGGGTCTATTTGCTGTGGCGGTCTTGCGTATTGTGGATAGTCCCATATGTGAGTTTGAGTTTGATGGAGCCAGGTTAGCTGCTGTACAATCTTTTGTGCCATGCAGAAAAAAGATTCTTGTTCAGCAGCTGCCCTTTCAATAACATGTTGGCGGTTTGTAGCACGCACCACATCTGCGTACCTCCGTTTTGGGGCAGGTGGTGCGTGGTCCATTCCTTTTCCTTTTGGTAGTTGGTTTCTGACCTGTTCCGTGTTTATGTGCAAAACGGCAGCCTGCACCTTCCTCTCCATGCCAGTAGACACTTTTCAGATAGAATTTACACATTCGTGTGCGCTGTCTGTTTCTATCCTTTTTGGTATATAGATAGTCAGGTTTGCTTCTATCCCTGGCTGTTTCATCTTTTGGTTTTGTTTGAGTTTTAGTTTTTCCTTCTTTGGCTGTTTCATCTTTTGTTTTTCTTTTAGTTTTTCCTCCTTTTATTTCTTTTTTGGCTCTTTCATCTCCATGGCTTTTGGTGCTGGTAGGAGCACTTGCACTTAGGTTTACTTTCCAGGCAGGTTTCTCACTTGAATCTTCTTCCTGGGTGTCTACCAAGTGGGGGTGACATCTTTCATCAGCACCCGCACCTCCATCCTTGCCATCTTTACTTTGTTCATTGTCAAAGATGGCATCAAGTGTGCCAATGTGAGATCTTATGAGTGCATATAAGAATATATATTTTATATATATATATAGGAATATATATATCATCATCATTATCATCATCGTTTAATGTCTGCTTTCCATGCTAGCATTTGTTGGATGATTTTGACTGAAGGCTGGCGAGCCAGCTGGCTGCACCAGGCTCCAATCTTGATCTGGCAGAGTTTCTACAGCTGGATGCCCTTCATACCGCCAACCACTCTGAGAGTGTAGTGGGTGCTTTTTATGTGCCACCGGCATGGGGGCCAGTCAGGCGGTACTGGCAATGACCTCGCTTGAATCTTTTTACATATATATAGATATATATATCTATGTATAAAATCTATAGATTTTATACATGGATATTAATATAACGGGTTTATATAATGGATTTGAGTGTAGTTGTACTCTTTCAAAGTTTTGATTGTATTTTCATGAATATATATATATATATATTCCTATATATATATATATACATATTCTTATATATATATATATATATATATATATATATATATATATATATATATATATTCTTATATATATATATATATATATATATATATTCTTATATATACAACCCGGAAGTCTCTGTAATCCAGAGGTTCCTCAAGAGAATGGATCACCCACCCTGATGAATGACCAGGCAGAAACGGATAGGGGATCCAAGGAAGCAGTAACTGGAAGCCCCCCTGTGCCAGTGGTCCTACAAAGGAATGAAGCCCTCACCCCATTGGAGAAACAGAAGAAAAACGGAAGTACGGAAAACAAAAATAAAGAACGAAAGGATGAAAAAGGAAAGCCAAAATAGCCAAAACCAAAACCCCAACCCACCACACAACAGAAAACCCAATGGAGGATCCAATGCCATGCAAAACACTACAGAAAAGATGAAATCTGGAAAGCACCCAAGAACTTGCAAATATTACCTGCAGGGCAAATGTTGGCATGGGGAGGGTGGCAAAAACTGCCGGTTTGCCCACCTGACACCCCGCCAGAACTACAGGAGTCTTAAAGAGAAAAGCTTCACCGAGGAAAGACAACAAAAGACACTGAAGAAGGAAATGTGCTCCTCAGATGTTCTGTGCAACGCAGCAGCTGAGCAAGAGTCTTTTTTGTGCATGGCGCAAAGGATTGTACTGCAGCTAACCTGGCTGCACCAAGCACAAAGGAGGAACCTTGCCCACCACTATGCAAGATCACCACAGTCAACAGTCACGGGATGGCCTCCCCTAACGCCTGCACAGTCGTCATCCCCAATACTTTTACTAAATATTGGGGGCCTGTTGCATCAAAATAAAAGTAAAATTTCTTTCCTGAGAGAACTTACTGCATGCAATCAAGCCCTATGCATAGCACTCGTGGAAACTCACCTCAGCCTTGACATAGAGGACGCATAACTACACGTACCAAAATATGCCATACTGCGAACAGACAGAAGGGAAAGGAGCCATGGTGGAGTTGCTGTATACATCCGTGATGACCTCACACCCCAGGTCTTACTCTCATACTCAAATTCGGTATGTGACACTCTAATTGTATACATAAGACAACATAATATAGTCATATGCAATACATATTGCCCACTGGATGCTCCAAACCACATAGGCAAGTTTGAAGATTGCCTCACAAGAATTAAAGAAATCTTCATGAATCTGGAACACCAAGTGACCATATTTCTTATGGATGATTTCAACTTCCCCAACGTCAAATGGCCTGAAGGTCTCATACTCTTAGGAATGACTCATTGCAAGCAAGCACAGGTGGAGTCCCTGCTCAACCTCACCAATGCCTTATTCATGGAGCAAGTTGTACTCAAGCCAACTACGGTGTATAACATTCTGGATCTCTGCTTCACGAACAATATGGACATCATTCATGATGTGAAAGTGACACCGACATTAGTCTTGGATCACAACATAATAGAGCTGTCTATGCTTGGGCCGAAAGTAACCAGAGACATACAGCCTAAAGGAAGCACCTGAAATCTCTCCAATCTGAACTTCCACAAAGCAGATTGGAAATCGATCCAAAAAGAGATCCTCAGAGAGGACTGGCCGAAATTTCTCTCCACACCAGACATTGACATGAAACTAGAATGTTTCATGTCTTCTGTGCAAGCCATATGCCAGAAATATGTCCCGGAGCACAAGGCCAAAACAAATTGGAACAAGATTCCAAGAGATAGGAAGATTCTCATGAAACGACGGACGAAGGTTGCAAATCTACTTAACCAGCATCCCAAAAGTCGCGAAACGTCCCGCCTAAAAACAACACTGATAGAGATCGAAAAAAGGCTGCAACAATCCTATGTGAGGGAGAAAGCAGACAAAGACACCTGGGTTATAAAAAACATTAAGTCAAACATAAAGGCCTTCTTTGATTACGCGAAAGAAACAGCTTCAGTGCACTACAAGACAGGACCCCTCCTCCAAAAGGATGGCTCCCTCACAGACAGTCAACTAAGATCAGTGAGATACTGAATGACCAGTTCAAAAGTGTCTTTACCACCCCGTTGGAATACAGACACGTGAACGAACCAGTGGACTTCTTTGCTACCTCACCTATAACCAGTGAGGCTGTTACAATAGAATACATTAACAGCGAAGAAGATGTACTACTAGCCATAGTGGACACAAACTCAACTGCTGGTCCAGATGGTTTCTCAGCAATCCTCCTCAAAGCGTGTAAACATGCCCTGGCAAAACCCCTCAAGATTCTCTTCCAGAGTTTTCTTACAAATGGCAAACTGAAGGAGGGAATAATATGCCCAATACATAAAGGGGGAAGTAGAGCAGATGCCAAAAACTATAGGCTTATCTCTCTGACTTCACACATCAGTAAAGTCATGGAACGAATAGTCAGAGGGAAACTAATCGCATTCCTTGAAGAAAATAGCTTGCTGAGTGATACCCAGCATGGTTTTCGACCAGGTAGGAGCTGCCTGATCCATCTTTTACAGCATTATGACTGGGTGTGGAGGCAGTTACTCAACAAATCAAATGTGGACGTAATCTAACTTGATTTTGCAAAAGATTTTGACAAGGTGAATCATGGTATGATATGCCATAAATTGTGTGACCTTGGCGTAGCTAGAAAACTTGGAGAGTGGTTACATGACTTCCTGAAAGATAGGAGTCAGGCAGTAGTGGCTAATGGAGCCACCTATATGAACACACAAGTAGTGAGCGGTGTTCCACAGGGCACTGTCTTGGGGCCACTGCTTTTTATAGTGGCCCTCTCAGATATGCCCTCAAATGCTTTGATAGCCACTCTGGAAAAGCTATGCAGATGATACAAAAGTCTCGCAGAAAATACAGAACCCCAGCAATGTTGCACACCCGCAGCAGGAGTTGGACTCAATTTACAGATGGGCTGAGGACACTGGTCCACAGGGAATTTCAATCCCAGAGCCTAAGTCAGTGAGGGACCTGGGTATCGACATGAGTGAGGATACCTCTTTCCAAATGCACATTACCAGGATGGCGACAAAGTGCAGACAACTAGCTGGATGGATCCTAAGAACATTCAGAACCAGATATAAGGAATATATTAGTATTTCTTGGTTCAATAAATCCCCCAAATTCCAAGTCTATAAAAATTGGGCAAGCTCCAAACACTAGTCAGAGACAAAACAGCAGTGACATAAGCCATGTCTTTCTATTTCAAATTTTTAAAAATCAGTGTAAATTGTGAAACTGGTTTAATCTTTAAATATGATAATGAAAATGTTTTAACTATTCTCAGTGTATTTTCAACTTCTATTTTTCCTATATGTATGTATATATATGTGTGTGTGTGTGTGTGTGTGTGTGTGTGTGTGTATATAATCAGATCATTAGTAATATATTTAACAGAAAAGGTGTTTCTCTGTATGTCCTGTTATGCCTGCCCAAAGACAAAAATTACTGCGAATGCTATTTGAAATTTTTACTTTGTGTACCAATCTTATGATCTATTCATACAATTTGATTTGCTTTTGTGATATAAGACATCTAGAAATATTTATTGCATAATGTTCACTCTATGTTGAATATTACGAATATACAAAAAACACACGTTTTCAAATTTCACCCCCACCCAATTTAAAAATTTGAATTTGTTTACCTTAAAGGGATCGTAGTTAATTGTTGAACATATGCAAATCAAAATTAAATATACACAAATGCAGGTGAAAAGAATTTGCGTTTTATTTGTGCTGGCCTTAAATAATCGTAAATAATAATTAAACATGAATTAAATATGCACCATTTTATGAGAAACAAACATTAATATGTTTAATAATTACAGTTATAAAATTTAAGGGACTCAAGTTCCCCCTCACCTAATTTTAAATTTTGAACTTTTTCATCCATTTACTTATTTGTCAGTCTATTTATCCCTATCCGTTTATTCCTATCTATCTATCTATCCCTTTATTTATATCTATCTGTCTGTCTATCTATTTATCTATCTATCTATCTGTCTATCTATCTATCATGAATATTGTCGCGCCTCCTTCCTTGAAACGGGAAGAAAGAGCCATTTTCATCGTACTTGTGGCTTTGGTGAAAGAATGTGTATGGTGGACATGTCCGAAAGGTCTAGAGACAAACACTTTCCTCTCTAGTTAATCTCTCATCAACTTCTTCAAGTATCACTTGAAGAGGAAGATGAGAGTAAAGAGGGAAGTTTTGTCTAGTGAATGTAGCAATGATGGCACGTGTGAATGACAGAGCCAGCTTGAGAATAATCCTATGAACCAAAAAAAAAATAAAAAATGAAAGGAAAAGAGAGCCACTTACTGTAATGTGTTTTCTTTTTGCATGACACTATTGCCCAAAGTTCCCGTGGTCTTTTCCGTAGGCTTTTCTATCCTCTTCTTCTTCTTGTCTTGAGACAACATTCACCCAGGGTGGGTTGAACTGGCTTCATTCATCCTCAATGCTGCATCTCTCACAAACGCTGACCAGACCTGGCGATTTGAGGCTAACGACCGTGTGATCTCTCACCACTCCTTATTCCAGCGACGAACACCGTAGATATGGGGTCCTAGGTTGGGTTCCAGATCAGCCTTGACTGTCATCAGCCAGGTTTTACGTTGTCCACCACATCGCTTTCGCCAACCCTGAAGGGGAGCTGGGGCAATTGCTTTGTAGATGAATTCTCCTGGTTGACGTTTGAAGAGGTCCTTGCTGTTATCAGAAAGCTCAAAAATAACAAAGCTGCCGGTGAAGATAACATTCCTGCTGAGATCCTCAAGCATAGTACAAATATACTGGGGCTCACGATTCATCAAGTTATCACCCGGGTTTGGGATACGGAAACCCTCCCCCAAGACTGGAGCGATGCAACACTGGTACCTTTCTTTAAGAAAGGCTATAAATGCTGCTGCAGCAACTACCGTGGCATCAGTCTGATTGACGTTTCTACCAAAATATTTGCATCTATCCTTCTGAGACAATTCCAATCAGAACGTGACTCTAGAACAAGACCAAACCAGTGTGGTTTCCGTCCAAATCGAGGTTGCACCGATCAAATCTTCACCCTAAGACGAATCCTCAAACACTGTTTGTGCTTTCATCAAAAAACAGTCATCTGCTTTGTTGATTTTGCTGCTGCATTCGACTCTGTCGATCGTGACACCCTCTGGAAGGTCATGCAGGCAGATAGTATCCCACCTAAACTTCTCAATCTTATCAAAGCTTATTACCGCTCAACAAGATCCTGCGTACACGTGTATGGTGAAGTGTCGGAACCATTCGAAATACGGTCTGGTGTTTGGCAAGGATGTGTTCTTTCGCCAACTCTTTTCAATTACGCCATTGACTGAATCACCACAAATGCATTAAGGGAGTTCCCCGGTGTCACTGTTGTTTTCTATCCACAGACAAACCTAATCTGTTTTCTCTTTTTACATTGACATTTCTGTGGTACACGATCCCTATTCATCATCCTCACTTTTTTTTTCCTTCTCTTCTTCCCAAAAAGAAAAGCTCTATTTTGTATTTTGTCCCTTCTGTGTTCAGCCCTGTGTGGCCAATAAAGAAATCTATCTATTCCTATCCGTTTATTTATATCTGTCTGTCTGTCTGTCTGTCTCTCTCTCTATCTATCTATCTATCTATATATATATATATATATATATATATCTTTATACACATACCTATATGTTTATTGAATTTAAAATTTTGACGTGGTTTCTTGCATATTCAGAATCTCCATTATAGAAACCATAGGAATCCACTGGAAAAAAAAAAATTGGAAAGGTTTGTTTTTATGTGTGTGTGTGTGTGTGTATGGGTAGGAGGGGTGAGTGTGCACAAGGTCTGCTGGAGAGGCTGGTGAAATTTGAAAAATTTAAAATTTGGTAGGAGTTTTTTTGGTGGGGATTTTAAATTTGGAAAAGGTGGCTTTAAAAAAAAATTCCATAAAAGTTCAAAATTTTTAATTGGGGGTGGGTGGGGTGAAATTCAAAAAGGTGTTTTTTCCTTGCATATTTGTAATTTCTGACATCTAAGACATTGGAATCCCAAAAAGTTTTTTTTTAAATGCATTTTTCAAGGAGAGGTGCGATTCTGCATTAGCCGCAATTTTTCTATACACAAAAGACAATGCTTTTATTATGTTGAAGTTGATCTGATATGTATTTCATCCATGAAACCCAGGGTTGCTATTTTTCACAGGGGGTTTTTGTGGTTTCTTTACATTATATGCGTATGTATATATCTATAGCAATTGCTTGTGCATTCTTAAATGGCTTACAATCATCTTCCACACTGCAATTGTTTTTGTTTCAGTGCACAATCTCAGATCAAGTCACTTGCTGTGCAAGTACATCTCCATAATTTAATTTTCATTTATGTCAGAATTTTCGTTGCTTGGCTGGTATCACAGACGAACTTTATCCAGCACAGACAATAGCTGACAGACCAGATTTAACTGACAGAGTATTTAATATGAAACTTAGGGATCTGTTGCATGATATTTTTTTACCTTTTTTAGATTTTTTTTTTTCAAAATATACAGACAAATACGGAGATTATGATTCTAAAAAGCATTTCCAAAAATTTTTGCAAAATTATTTTTTAAGAATTTTTTTTTTTCGAAATATGCAGAAAAATACGGACATTATGATTCTGACAAAAATTTCAAAACATTTCTGTAGTTACGGTTAGGGTTAGGGCTAGGGTCTTAGGGTTAGTGTCTTGGGTTAGGGTTAGGGTTAGTGTTGGGGAAAAAAGTCAAAATTTAAGAATTGGAGGGAGGGGGAATTTTACAATGCCGATATTTGGCAATTTTCCTGAGCCTCCGTATCCAAAAAGTGGGGTTTTTGGCAAAAATTTTTTTTAGATAAACAAGTTTAGGAGAAAATGGGTAGTGGAACGGGCAGAAATCTTTTCCATTACACTATACTGATTTCTCTGAATTTTACACCTAGAATAATAGTAAGAAAATGTGGTATCTCAGAAAAAATAATACACACTCAATTGGGAGTTTCTACTTTGTTTCACTAAAGGAACAAGAGCAATTCTGTCTGAGAGCTTTACTATATCACATTCTCGGAGCTACATCATTTGAAGACATGAGAACTATTAATGGTGTAGTTTGCCATAGTTACAAAGAGGCTGCAATGAAACTGGGTTGAGCACATGATGACCATGAATACTATTGGACTATGGAGTTTGCAAATATTTCAGCTACTCTATATCAGATGTGAAGACTTTTCTGCTCCATTCTTAATTATTGCATTTTATATGTATACTTATTTATATATATTACATAAATATATGATACAATGTAAAATATACTATCTTAAAGATAGCGTGTTTGCACTAGTGTGTGAGTGTATCTTGGGTACTAGATTTGCAAACCCCTTATCAATGGTCCATAGATGTTCTCTTTCACTTGTATGTATGTGTGTGTGTGTGTGTGTGTGTGAAAATATAAACAAAATGAATGGATTGAGAACATTCTTTATTGCATAATACTACAATGATTTCATCACCACTTTACCAGCAAATTATTGTGCAAAGATGTATAATATATTAATATATTGTATCAGCATTATTTCAGCAATGTGTCAATTCTTCAGTGTTTGCTATATTCCACCAAATATGTACCTCAGGTTTATTCTATTCCTAGCAGTATCGCCCGGCGTTGCTCGGGTTTGTTTCGACCCGCTGGAATTGTAATTTTGAAAAGTAAAAATTTTGTGAACATTTTTCTGGTCGAAATACACCGAAAAGTGGCGACACAGCAGTGAAAAAATCGTAAAAAATAGGGATTTTCATAGAAAAAAGCATCTTTTTGATGTAAATAATTTTTGGTGTTAACATGGTCCGATTTTAATTTTATGTTCTACGGAAGGAAGAGCAACCCTTCTTCTATCATACTCTCAATTTTGGTCAACTTGCGCCGCAGGGTCTCGGAGGAGATAGTGTTAGTTGAAGGTTACCAAACGTGGCGCACACAGACAACTTTAGCTTTATATAGAGATAACACACACACATTAATACACATACATAGACACACACACACATGTATGTATGGATGTATATATGGGTACTTGTATCGCAGAGTGGTCCCGGTTGCGCACATGCGGATTCGCGCGTGCGAGCCAGACGTAGGTACTCGATACTCGATCGCCCTTAAATAATTACTTTTTTTTACAGAAACGCGAACGTATATAACGCGCAAAATTATTCCGTAGAATTTATCAAATTAAATAACGCAAAATTAATATATTTTTTGAAATTGCAAATTATTTAGAATATAAAAATCTGGCTGCTATTTCTAGGTGCCTGAGTAACAACCTCGCGGATTTACAGATAAATGAATTAATTACTATTTTACAGAATAAAATTAAATAATTCTTGAAAATTAATTAATATTAATATTTTTTGAACAAAGTAAATAATTTTTAAAACTTAAATAGTAATTTTTTTTACACAAACGCGAACGGGGAAAAGGGGGTGGCGAATTCGATTTTTTAATTTTCGTTGAATGAATAGAAAAAATGTATAATATATGTTGTACATACCTAAATTTTTTCTTTTTCATGACATTGTAGCAAAATAGTAGTGAATTATATAAATACCAGCAGTACATTTTTTTTTCTGGGGTATTTTTTTTCAACCTCGTCACATATTTGTCCCTTTCAATTTAAACAAAGTCTTAATTAAGCAATTACGGCAGCTTAGCAATGGTTTCAATACAGGCGTGACATCTGTATCTCAATTGTTCAAAACCCTTCGAATTTTTTCGCACGTGATGATATCATAGTGAAAACTTTCAATTACGCGCGCTTAGAAGTACGCTCGCAAATTAATACTACCAAAATTTTGAAGTTCGCGCTCCGCTTGTGTGTGTGTGTGTGTGCGTGCTTTAGGTGTACGTAGGTATGTGTTTTTGTGTGTGTGTGTCACTGAAGCCATACATATATACATACATAACCTCTCTCTCTCTTTTCTCTCTCAGTCACTCACTACAAAAAGTGAATAAAAAAAGTTGTTATTTCTGTCTTTCACTCTCTCTGTCTCTTTACACACACTAACAAAAGCACTTCACTTACACACCACACTTTCTGTGTCGCACAACCCATCAAACACACACACACACTCACGCACGCACACATGTACATCAATGCTTTCGGAGTGAAATGTTAAAATATTGAGTTTTCTCGAATTTTGTCTTAATTGGGGGTGAAATTGAAAGAAATTTGTTATGGCATGACCGAATGGAGTACTTTGAAAAATCTTAGGTAAACTCTAATTGAAGAAATTGTGTGAGGAGTAAATCGTTATGTATTTATTTGTTTCTGTTTGCTGTGTTTTTTTATTTTTTGAGTAGTGGTTTAAGGTACACTTGCAAAGAGAAAGTGGGAGAAATTATGTTGATAGCATGAGTGATCTGTTTTATAGAAATACTTTCAGTTTAGTCTTCCTCAAATCACTCTGTCGCTATTTACTCTCTTCCAAGAACATTTTCACTCACTCTTATCTCTTAGCTTGCCATACATTTTACTCATGTATCTATCAGCGTGATAGACAGAAACAAATATTACATCGCCATCGCCATCGCATTCTATTGTATACCTGTCAACACACACACAGTGAATTACTTTCAGTTTATTCGTTGCACACTGTGTGTGTGCGTGTGGTGTAAACCACATTAAGAAAAGCATTTGACATACACACCAGAATGTGAGTTTTCTGTAAATTTTGCTTAATTGGAGTTTAAATTTTAAAAACTGGACCTGGCATGACCCGATGCATTCTACTCTTAAAAATGCTAGGTAAATTGTAATTGAAGAAATCCTATATTGTAGATTTCTATAACTGACAAAGGGAGGCAGATAAAATCTGCCTTTTATAATAAGAGATAATTATTTTATTAATATACTAGCAGTATCGCCCGGCGTTGCTCGGGTTTGTAAGGGAAATAATTATATAAGCATTTTTAGAGATGTAAAATATAATAGCCATCTCAATATGGCTAACCACAAAGGGGGAGGGGTGTTACTGTAGCTTTTTACCTTCTGAGATTTAATAATAAATTTTAGAGAGTTACTTCCCTTATATATGTCAAAAATGGATTAAAAATGGGAAAAATTGATGGTAAATTTTTTTTTAAATCGTAGACTCATCGTAGACGCGCGCTAATACCCAGACGGTCTCGATATAAATCACGACTATAAGATACCCGGTTTTGGTTAAACTGCACCGCAAAATGTGGGAGTAGTTAGGAATCTAAATCGTAGGAGACAGACACACAACCTCACTTTTATATATAAAGATTTCCTCTATTTACATAATATTGAGGTCTCTTTCTTTCTTTTGTTATCTTACTGTTTTTACCAATATACATATATATATATATATAAATATATATATAGTTACAGAGATGTACTTGCATAGCAAGTGACTTGATCTGAGATCGTGTGCTGGAACGAAAACAGTTGCAGCGTTGAAGGTGTTTATAAGCCATTTAAGAAACACACAAAAACCGTTAGATTCACTTCAACATTTAAATTTAATTTGTCAAAATATTTTCGTCGCTTTGAGACCGCGACCTGTTAGCACGATATTTTTGTCAGTGAACAGGTCGCAGTCTCAAAGCGAGGAAAATATTTTGGCAAATTAAATTTAAATGTTGAAGTGAATCTAACGGTTTTTGTGTGTTTCTTAAATGGCTTACAAACACCTTCCACGCTGTAATATATATATATACACACATATATATATATATGTATGTATGTATGTATGTGTGTATATGTGTATGCATGTATGTGTGTGTGTGTGCGTGTCTGTGCTTGTGATTGTCCTCCACCACTGCTTGACAACGAATGTTGGTTTGTTTACATCCCTGTCACCTAGTGGTTTGACAAAGGAAACAGATAGAATAAGTACAATGCTTACAAAAATAAAACTGGAGTTGATTCATTAAACTACAATTCTTCAAGGCATTGCCCCAGCATGGCCACAGACCAATGGCTGGAAAAAGCAGAAGAATAAAAGAATACATTCTCTGCTTTGGTCTTATGTTCAAGGCATGAGAAAGCTTGAGTTTACATGAGAAGGCCTAACAGACCTGGTCGAAACAGCAGCCAAATCTCCCTCAAATCACACCTTACTGTCTTATGTATGTATATATATATGAGCCAATGAGGGGGACCTGTACATGGTAGCTAGACCTGGTATAAATAGCAGCCAAATTTCCCCCAAATCACACCTTACTGTCTTATCTATGTATATATGTATGTATGAGCCTATGAGGAGACCCCTACATGGCAGGTAGACATGGTAGAAATAGCAGCCAAATCTCCCTCAAATCACACCTTACTGTCTTATCTTTCTGCTACTTGGATATAGGTCTTATATTCGTCGTAAAAAACTTTCCTGTCACACACTCACGCACACACACCCACACACACACACGCACCCTCACACACACACACGCGCGCACACACACACACTGACACACACGCACGTTAGCTTACAATTTTATTTATATATTTGCATGTCTATGTGTGAAAAGAGGAAGTGGGAGGCAGAGTGAAAGAATCACTCACTACAGTAAGTGAATTACTTTCATTTTATTCGTTGCCCACTGTGTGTGTGCATTTGCGTGTGGTGTAAACTAGACTAAGAAAAGCATTTGACACACACACCAGAATGTGAGTTTTCTGTAAATTTTGCTTAATTGGAGTTTAAATTTTAAAAACTGGACCTGGCATGACGCGATGCATTGTACTCTTAAAAATGCTAGGTAAATTGTAATTGAAGAAATCCTATATTGTAGATTTCTATAACTCCCAAAGGGAGGCAGATAAAGTCTGCCTTTTATAATAAGAGATCACAGTTAAAACAAAAATATGTGCCATTAGATGGTAAATCACAAATTCAGTTCAGCTAGTCAAGAAAAGTGGTGAATGAAGAAAACAAAAAGTAACAGGAAAAATAGACAAATAGTTAGATAAGTAAAGAGTATCTCTTATTATATAACAGATAAAACATATAATTTAACTTATCTTTGTGTCTACATAATTCTTACTTCTTAATATTTTGTGTCTCCTCTAAGGTCAATAGATCATTTAATCCTTTAACATTCAGATTACTCTGTCAAATATAATGCTTATTTATTCATGATGGTTTGAATTAATCATGCATTATCTCTTGACTTTGAAATTTCACTGATATGATTCTATGTTTTTAGAGTGACTTTAAAAAGTAGATGTGTGAGGTCAGATCTGGTTGATTTCAACAAAAAAAAGGTTAAATATTTGGGCTGAAACTGGCTCTGGCTCTGTAGTACAAATGTCTTGTTTTCAAAAGTTCTTAATTAAAATCTTCCACCAAACCTTTGTCACAATTTATCTAATATTATCTAACACTAACTTAATGATAACTAAGTTATTTTACTAAATTCTTTGTCATATTTAAAATAATTGAAAGAAACACAAAGCATCTCAAAATAAGTACAGTAACGAAAGGGTTAAATGCATTAAGCAGAACAGTTCAGTAGATACTGCCTTCTTTACACTAAACTGTCTCCCACCCCAAACTGCCTTACTATTTCACTACTTACCTAGTATAATAGCAAGACATGTATGTATTGAAGAAATAAGCTATTAAATAAAGCTAGTAAATTAAATTTATGTAGAACAATTAGCACACACACACACACACACACAGATACATTATTAAGCATATATCATTTACACACAGCTGTGGATAAATAAATTCTTACGGTTAATTTCTAGTTACTGGCAAGCTCTTCTTGGTTTAATCAGTAATTCAGTTCTCAACTAAATTAAATTGCATTTTTTTTAGCAATGATGGCCCAGTTCTAAGCTACATTTAAATAAAGTTTTGTCAAAATATGTGAGGTCAAAAATGGGAGAGTGAGGCAAAAAATTGGATCTAAATATGTTATTTTAAAATGGAAGTATACATTAATTGGGTTTAAAAGAATGTTTTCATTTATAAGAACCATTTGGTGAAAACCTCAGTAAAATGCATTTGCTACAAAAATGTAGTGTAGCTTTAAGTGATGAAAAAAAATGTTAAGTAAACCCAAATATTGATTTTGAATCAAAATATCTCAGCTAATGTAAAAGAAAAGTATACAATAGATGTGTTCAAATAGAAGAGCTATGTGAGCTGGATCTTATGGTGAAAATCTAATAAAAAAATATTAGCTACAAAACAAAGTGGTGTAGCTTTCAGTGATGAAAAGATCATTTTAACAAATCAAAATATTTTTGTCATTTTCATATATTTAGTGCCATAAAAGACAGTGTCTGATTCTCATGGGTTGCTTAGCTTAATAGTATGGAGTGCTTAACCTGAGTTTGGGAGGTATGGGGTTTAATTCTCTGTAGCAATTTGCTGATCCCTTTTTTTTTTCCTATTTTCTAAGGGTATTTAGCCATTCTTCTAAGTCGTTTTCACAGTGATTCTTCATTTGAGATTTACTTTGGATGAAACAGCTCCATGAGAAGAATCTTATGGTGGAAACCTTTACAAAAAATGTTTGCAATGAAAAAAATTTGTGTGGTTTAAGTGACAAAGAAAAGGTGATAATTTTAAGAAATTAAAATGTTTTTGTCTTTTTAAGAGAAAAATAATATTACTTGAACTCAAATGAAAGAGTTTATTGCGACAGATATTTTGGGGAAAACCCAGCCTAAAAATATTAAACATAAGACAGTTATGATTTTTTGAGATTTCACATTCATTTTTATTAAAACTAATTATCAGTTAGAATATAACATTTTATAATAAAAATTATTTAAAAATATATTTATTTGTAACTGATATGCTGCTATTAATCCTTCATTACATTTAGGTGCAAACAAAATTTGTAAGTTTGAACAAAATCTTTATTTTTAAAATATTTACAATAGTATCATGTTTTCAATAATAAAGCTAAATATGATTAACTATAATAGTAGAAGCATTGCCTGAAAAAAATGTGAACTAGAATGAAAAATGCAAGTATATTGAATCTGGAAAAGTACAGAGCAAGCAGTAACAGAATGAAAAATGCAGGCATAGGGTGCTAGAATATTCTTATGTATCAAAACTGGAGAAGTACAAGACAAGAGGAAAAGAAGCTTAAAATATTTCTGTTGAAGTTAGAATTTGATAAATATATTTCTGAAATTGAGAAGTAATATTTATCACTACTTAAACATGGCTACTCTGTAGGAACTGACATTACTACTTATTTTAACCCCAGGTAAACGCCTCTGCCAACTGGTTATTCTATGCAATCTGCACCGGATATATATTACAAGCAGGAGAGTGAACTCCTACCATCTTCCAGCTAAGAGACCAGCAGACTGTATGGTTTCAGCCTCTTTGTGGTCATCCTTGATGGCGGATACTCATCTGCTAGAGATAGCAGTAGTTTATTCCAGCTTGCAATGTATAGAATACACAGTCACTGATCTTGCAACTGGCAAATTAGCTAGTTAGGAAAATCTCTATGAGAGATGAAAGCAGTAATTATACTGAAAAGTAATTTTTATTGCCACTTCAATATGGCTGTTCCATAGGAACCAACATTACTGTTATATATATTGAGTGCAGATTGCAGCGAATAACCAACTGGAATTCCATATGGATTTCCTGCCTACACCTTTCCTGCAAATCAAGCAGGGCCACTTACCTGAAGGGGTTAGGGTCTTGTCTTTTTGCTTGCTTACTAGAACCTTAGTCTTTGCTAAGCTAACTTAAGGCCCTTATGTTCCAGGTTTTGCTTCCACACCTGCAATTTTTCTAGCCTTCATATAGAATCTGCTATGAGGGCAAGATTATCAGCATATAGCAGCTCTTGGGGGCAGCTGGTCTTGAATTGTTCTGTTATGTCCCAGAGGACAATGATGAATGGGGGGGGGGGAGACTAAGGACTGAGCTTTGATGAATGCTTGCCTGTACACCAAATTCTTCACTATACTTGTGGTTAACTTTTGCCTTATTAACATCTTTGTACATAGCCTGTACAGCTTTCACGAGCATCTACTCCTAGCCTCCTCAGAGACCACCATATTACACAGGGTACTCTATCAAAAGCTTTCTCTCAATCAATTAATGCCAAGTATAAGGGCTTATTCTTGGCTAAGTACTTCTCTTGCAGTTGCCTGACTATGAAAATAGCCTCAGTAGTGCTTCTCCTCAGAGTAAAGCCAAACTGCATTTCATCCAGCCTAATTCTGCTCCTTATTAACTGAGCTATAACTCTCCATAATTTTCACCATATGGTCCAGGAGTTTGATGTTTCTATAATTGTTTCAATCTAAGGCATCTCTCTTACCTTTGAAGCAGCTAACAATAACTTTTTTACACCAGTCACTGGGTATTATGCCTTCCTGAATAACCTGATTAACTATGTGGGTGACTAGCCTGTATCCTACCACACCAGATATTTTGGGCATCTCAGCATTGATTCCTGAAGGACCAAGGGCTTTCCCTGTTTTCATATTTTTAATTGCTTTATCTACCATCTGCTGTCTACTAGGATAGCTGGTCCCTCTGTTGGGTTCACATAAGAGAGGCTCTCTTTATCCAATTCATTCTCCACATTCAATAGCCTTGCATAGCAACTCTTCCACACCTCTTTCTTGTCCATGTCAGTAAGTGCAAGCATACCATTATCCATCTGCACACATTTCTCTCCCACAATATCTTAATTCTCTCTGACATACTGTCTAGCAATCCATAACACCTCAAGTCTCTGATCTTCATGCTGTAAGAGACTGGCAAACTTCTTCCTTTCTACTTCTGCCCTAGCTAAATAAATCTGGCATCTAGCTTCCCTTTTGGCTTGCAAATATTATTCTTTGCTACACCTCTTTTCCATTCTCTTCTTTTTATGGCCTTGTCAACATCACTGTTCTAACACCATTAGGTTATTCACATCACAGTAGCCTTCTTCCCTCTTCATTTCAGGAACCAATTCCATGGCCCATGTACGTCATGGAAGATATCTGGCTGCTGCCCAATATGTCCAATGAAATCACCAACCATGTAGATGTCATTGTCATTTGTCTTTGAGTAGCCTGCAAAAGAATATCATAAACACGGTCCTTTTGTTCATTTGGCAAACCTAGGGTTATGATGTTTTGATTTTTTGGGGGGAAGTAAACAATTTCCTGTATCAAAAGTTGATGAACAATTTCATATAAGTAAGGAAAATAACCTTTAAGTTTTTTTTTAAAAAAAACGTCACCCCAACAGATGACCCAATTATGCAAAATTCTAGTGGGGTTCATAATGCCTACTCAGGTTTTTACCAAACTTGGTGTGCTGATTCAATGCAATGCAGAAGCAGTATATCTCAAATTTCAGCTTTCAAGTTGAAGTAGTTTAGGAGTTATAGTTTTTAATTTGTTACCACTTAGGTCCTACTTTAGGAAATATCCTCTTCCTCTCCTTTTTATTTCTGTGACACTAAAAACTCTGACTATATTAACTGTTTTTTAGAATATTAGGCTTATCCAACTAGAGTATCTAAAATAATGTCTTATAAGAGAAGTGCTTGTGTCACTCAAAGAAACAAAAAACTGGACAAAGAATCTCGTGCAATTTCAAGACTCACTAGGAAAAGAAGACCTGTTCCTGTTGAAGAGCATTCTTTGGATAACAACTGCAGGATACCAATGAAACTTCAAACTGTCAGTCGCTATCTGTTCCTTGGAGGCATCAAGGAAAGAAAGAACAAAGGAAATTTCGAAAGAAGTAACTTTTTTATTGCAAAAGAAATTAAATTTCCCATATTTATCAATTCAAAGTGTATAAGCAAAAGTAGAAAAACTGCTGAATACCTACAATAAATATGTAAAACAAGGAAAATACAATTTATTGACAGGAATTTTTGACATCACAAAGGAAAATGGTGAATGGCTATGCAGTGAGGATAGAAGGTTATATTATTTTCAACAAAAAGAAAAGTGTCTTTAATGCCAACTTAAACCAGAGCAACTCCAGTGTCATCGTCAACATTTGAAGCAGAGACTGAAAGTGAATATCAAGAGTCTGAAAAATCCACACAAACAAGGAGGAAGTATAGTAAAACTGAAACTGCAACCAAGTTAGTTATATCTTCCGAACTATCAACTCAGAAAGCAGCAATAGTTTGTCGACAATTATCTCAAGATGGAATCAATGTCAAGACTCCATCCCAATCTGGTATTTACAGATTGACTATCAAAGAAACTGTTAAACTGAAAAAGAAAATGAAGAAAACACTGCATTTAGAAAACTGGTCATTGCATTTTGATGGTAAACGTATTGATGATTCAAAAATACTAAGTGCTAGTTTTAAAGAATGAACAGAGAGAAGTTAAGTTAAAAGCACTCCAGTTACCAAGGGGAAAAGCTGATACTGTTGTGAAAGGAATAACAGCTGTTTTAGATGAATACAAATAATGGAACTGTGTAAAGATGATTGTCGCTCACACAATGAGTGTGACCACTGGGAAAAGAAATGGCATTGTCATTCAGTTGCAAAAACTGTTTGCTCAAAAGGGTTTGAAAGAACTGCAATTTATTGGTTGTCAGCATCATATCCTTGATAGAGTTCTTCATGTTGTATTGGATAATGAACTTGGAGAAAAAAAGTTATCTTCCAATATTGAATATACATTCATCCCAGAGCTTCTAAGTAATTACAAGAAACTCCAGGCTAATTTCAATAATGGTGAAGAAAAGATTACTGAATCAGTAGGATGGCAAGATGACTCAAAATTTCTATTTCATTTGACCAGAGTTTTTCATTTCTTTGAAGAAACCAGAAAATTTCCTACCGTAAAGTTTTAAAAAATACCTAACTTAAGTAATACAAGATGGAATTCTTGAGCAATACTAGCTCTTTTGGCATTTATTCTTCTACCAGAGAAAAGAGTTTTGCTTCTCAATGTTTGTCGATTCAGCTGAGCAGACTTTTGGTTTTCTGACCAAATATTTAATGCACATGATTATCAGAAGTTATGTGGTAGCCTGCAAGTTCATAAAAAAGCATTGAACTCTGTAAAAACTTTTGGAGTCAAGAACCATCAAAACTGGAAATTTCCAGAACAAATCAGAGTGCAGAATGAGCAATCAAGTGCCTTCAAGATCTTTATGATGTTTGTAAAAAGGAGAAACTTCAGCTTCAAATTATTTTATCTAATAAAACATATTTGTTCTTTGTTATGTTTAAAAATTTGATAACATTCAGCACCCTTTTTCTTATACATTTATTTAAAATTGGAATTAAACCTATAAAGTTAAAAATATGTATTGTTTTTAATTTTGTATGTTAATGAATGTTTGTAGTGGGCTCTGTCTTAAAATAGCCTAGTTTTGAACCTTTGCTTAGAGCAATTTCAATTCAGTAATCTTTAAAATGTGTAAATACACTTTTATTCCACATCTCTCTTGTGTTTACAAGGATTTGGGCAGCGGAAATACTGAAGTGTGAATCTAGTGCCACCTAGTGATTATAGTTTAAAAAGCCCATGACTCTGAAACTACTTCAACTAGAAAGCTGAAATTTCAGATATACTTTTTCTGCATTGCATTGAGTCAGTACACCAAGTTTAGTAAAAACTGGAGCAGGCGTTATGAACCCTGCTAGAATTTTGCATGATTTGGGTCAAAAGTGGTAATCGATTTTTTAAGTTAGGGGTGACTTTTTTTCAAATAAAGCAAAATAAATGTTTTTATGAAATTATTCATCGAATTACAGTATAGGGTTATTATGTTGTGAAAAAGTCATAACCCTTATGCACATGTGCATACCTACACACATGCATATCCTCATGTGCAGGAAGATGTAAGGAGATCACAGAGTTAACTCAGGATTCCTTAACAACAATGTAACCTTCATATAATTAAGGTATCTTTGACCTGATGAATAACTAGTAGAGTACCTGTCGGTGTGTAGTTATTACTTTCAAGGATCTGCTAGCTAGGAAACACAGGCAGCCTGGATTTTACCTGCTTCACTCCCTCAATTTATATATACATGTATATATACACAGGTGCAGTCAATAAACTGCCGTTTAAATTATGCAAAAATGAAAATGACACTGACATCTCATTTTAACAGACATGTTTACCAAAAAGATAAAAGATAAGATATACTGTGTAGCTAACAAAATCAAAAACAAACAATGCACATGCACGAAATTAAGAATATAAAATGGTGACAATTTACCCATGAACTTCGAACGTTGGGCCTCACAGAGGAAATGACGAAAGACAGAGACCTCTGGAGATATGCTGTGACATAGAAAACCTGGCAAATAAAGTGGGATCACAGCTGTAACCTACACCAGTGTTGCATAACCAGCCAAATCAAAAAGTACCCTTCGATCATGGGGCAACATGCTGTGCTTGAGGAGACCTATTGAGTCAAGTACATCAACATCAAAATGAAATCAAATTACATTCAAATGGAAATTGTAGTTGTGCTCCCCATGCCGGTGACACATAAAAAGCACCATCTGAATGTAGTTGATGCCAGCCCCCTTGCCCCAACTGGCTTCTGTGCCAGAGGCATGTGAAAAGCGCCATCTGAATGTGGCCGCTACCAGCACCACGGCCTTGACTGGCTCCCATGCCGGTGGCACATAAAAAGCACCATCCGATCATGGTCGATGCCAGCCCCCTCTGGCCCCTGTGCCGGTGGCATGTAAAAAGCACCCACTACACTCTCAGAGTGGTTGGCATTAGGAAGGGCATCCAGTTGTAGAAACTAGTGCCTGGTGCAGCCTCCTGGCTTTCCAGACCCCAGACAAATCGTCCAATCCATGCCAGTATGGAAAACAGATGTTAAACGATGATGATGAATTTTACTAAATCATCTGCTGATTCAAATGATAAATACTATATACTGACAGTTGGGATTTAGCCAAACTATCCAGTATTGGAGTAGTCATCACTGATGAGCTTTTAATTCAAAATGAAACTAGATTAGTATGATGATCACTGTGGGGCAGTTGTCTGCCCTATTAGTACATAGACATGTGCTTCTTCCTGGCCTTAAGAGCTTTTAGCTCTTATTTCTAGCAATGTAGATGCTACCCTGCATCATCAGTCACAATTAGTGACAATTGAATTTTTCCTTTTTGGTTTTCTGTTGATTATAATCACCTTCATTATTTTAGGGCTCATATAAAGGGGCTCTTTTCTAAAATACTGCAAATAACGCAGTCCCCACTGGAAAAATTACCCAGTCTAAGAGAGATAACATACATACAAACACGAACATGCACACACAAACGCATGAATATGCAGAATACATACATACACACATGCATACATACATATATTGGCTCATCCCATAAATAATGTGTGTTTTTTTAATTGCATGAACTAAAAGTTGGAGGGGGACAGAATAAACTACCTGCATCAACTTGCTATAAAAGCAGGTAGTAATTTTACCTTATCCTTATTCTTAGTGCAAGTTTTGAAGAGTGTAATTTAATTTTAACAGTTATTTTTTCAAAGCTATAATAGAAGTGACAAAGGAGCATATTCAGCATATTTTGCTTTATGAGTTCAATAAAGGCAAGGATACAACAGAAAGTACACATTCATGCAATATTTGGGGATTGGAAAATAAGTGTAAGCCAGTGTCAACGGTGGCTCCAGTAATTCCAAGCCAGAAACTACCATCTAGAAGATAAGGCTCATCCAGGAAGATCTGTAGAGCTCAACAAGGATGCCCTGCAAATCCTGGTGGAATGAAATCCCATTGTAACTGTTGAGGAACTAGTAGAGAAGCTTGGATTTGGTCATTCAACCATTCATTGATACCTGTGAGCCATCAGAAAAGCCAGCAAATTGGGTCAATGGATTCCTCACAAACTTTATGAGTCTAATCATGTGCACAGAGTGAATGTATGCTCTTCTTTGCTGTCATGTCTTGTGAATGAACCTTTTTTTGGACCAAATAGTGACTGGTGATGAGAAATGGGTTCACTATAAAAATGTCAAGCGCCGAAGACAGTGGATAGGGAAAGGAGAAACATCAGCACCCCAAGCTAAAGAAGGTCTTCACCCATGTAAGCTGTTGTTAGCTGTTTGGGTTTGGATATGAAAGGTTTAGTCTACTTTGAACTTTTAAACCCAAACCAAACGACCATCTTTGGTTTCAAGACAAAAGGCATTCTTCCATCAAGAAGTGCATTGTAGAAAATGAAGGAGATTAAAAAAGAACTCTGTTTATCTTAATTTTGAAAAATAAAAGAAGTATAAAAAACTGCATTATTTATGGGATGACCCAATATACACACATGCATGCATGCATATATACATACATTATGGCTGCCCCCTCGTTATCAAGTATGGCCATTGCACGATGCTTAACTGTTACTGGTGCTGTGATCGAATGTGACTTTTTAGCCCAGCCAAAGATCTACAATGTCTTGTACAAAATTGGCAACTAAAACCTTTACCAGTAATAGCCGGCTGTAGTTGTAACTGGGCTTCATGTACCTTTGCATGTTGTTTAAGTCCTCCTGCCGAATTACACTCTCTTCCACATGCCCAACAGATATGATTAGTATGGTGTGTTACACCACCACCAGTGGCCAGGTTGTCACTCATCTGTCTCGTTTTATGACTACGAAGATGACTCTTGAGTCCAGCTTTACTGAGGCAGGATCTTGCACAGACCTTGCATGTCAGTATCAAAGGAAGACCCTTCCCATCTGGAAGTGTAACAGCGATACTCTTCCTGACATCCCTCCTTACTTTCTCATGTGCAACTCGAGATTTCTCAAAAGTGGCTGTTCCCTCATGCACAATCCTTCTCCACCTGCTACGATCAATAGCTATGCCTTCCCATGTGTCAGGAGAGATCAAGCATCTCTTAAGGAAGCCTTCAGCAAGTCCTTATATCTCTTTTTTGGTTTATGTGGAGGTCGTTCTCCTTTAGCTAACTCTCCATAAAAGAGTTGTTTTGACATCCTTGAATCCTTCATTCTGACCAGATGACCACTCCATCTGAGCCTTTGCTTTAACACAAGAGCTTCTATACTTTCACACCGAAAGCCTTCCAATATTTCAAGATCACTGATGCGGTCCTTCCACTTAATGCCATAGATCCGTCTGAGGCACTTCTGATGGAAATGTTCCAGTTGTTTAAGGTGGTATCGATATGTAACCCACGTCTCACAGGCATAGAGAAGGGAAGGGAGCACACATGCCTTGTACACTTTTATCTTTGTCTTTCTACATATGTCTCGCCGACTCCAGAGGCGCTTTTCTAGCCTTCCAAAAGCAACACTTGCTTTCCTAATTCTATATGGAATTTCATCATCCAAATTGCCATATCTATTAATAGTGCTTCCAAGGTAGACAAACTGATCAACTACATCAAGTCGTTTACCATACACATAGATATTTGGTACACTATACTGCTTACCAGGGGCAGGTTGATGCATGACAACAGTTTTCTTGAGATTGACTGTCAATCCTAAGGCAGTGCAAGCATCAGAGAATGCATTCAAAATGTGTTGCATATTAATCTGTGTGTGTGCTACTAGCTCACAATCATCTGCATACAAAAAGTCTCTTATGATAGAGGTAAATACCTTTGTTTTTGCAGCAAGGCGCCTGATATTAAATATGCTGCCAGAGGTTCGATAATGGACGTAAACACCGTATCTGCAGTTTCTGAATGCAATACAGAACACCATCGTGAAATATATGGAAAATAGGGTCGGTGCCAGAATATCCCCCTGTTTCACTCCATTTTGTATTGAAATGGGCTCCGACATTTTCCTTCTAACATTCACCCTACCATTCATGTCTTCATGAAAAGACCAAACCAAAACAAGGAACTTTTCAGGACACCCAAGTTTCTGGAGGACTTTCCACAATGCTTTTCTATTGACGGTATCAAAGGCTTTTGCCAGATTGACAAAAACCTGATACAAATCCAGACCCTGTTCCACACACTTCTCCTGAAGCTGTCTAGTTGAAAAGATCATATCAGCAGTGCCACGTCCCTTACGAAAGCCAGATTGACTTTCTGGAAGAACACAATCTGCAATGTATTTCAGCAGACGATCCAGAAGTATCCTGCATAAAACCTTTCCTACAGCAGACAGGAATGATATTCCCCTATAATTACCACAATCATTCCTGTTGCCCTTTCCCTTATACAGGACCACCATTACTGCATCTCTCCGGTCCTCAGGTACAGATTCACTAGTCCATATCTTACTAAACAAAGAGTGAAGTTTCTGCAGAAGTTTCTCACCACCATGCTGTAACAACTCCGCATGTATGCCATCCATACCTGGAGACCTCCCATTATTCAAACTTGAGACAGCCATTGCAACTTCTTCCAACTTTGGTGGTTCCACGAGTGCTGCCTTCACAGGCAATCCAGGGATGAGATTGAGAACATCCTCACTAACTACAGACTGCTGATTCAAAAGTTCATCAAAGTGTTCTTGCCACCTTCGCAGAATTCCTTGTGAATCACAAAGAAGTTCTTTACCATCCCTGCTTCGAAGTGGTGTCATCAGGGAAGACGTCGGTCCATAAACTTCTCGCAAGAGACCATACAACAGCTTTGTGTTATTGGAATCTGATGCCGCCTGTATCTCATCAGCCTTCTTACTCCACCACGTATCCCTCATCTGAGAGAGCCTTTGCCTCACATGTGATTTTACGTCCTTGAGTTCCCTATGCAACACTTCCCTTTCCTGTGGCTTTGCTGACAAATAGCGTGACAAAGTACGTCTTTTATCAGCCAATAAATCATCTATATGTTCATCATTTTCTTTGAACCAATCTTGATGCTTTCTTTGTATCAATCCCAGAACTTTCTTGCCTATATCATAAACTGACTTTTTACAGGTCGGCCAATCCCCCTCAATATCTGCAGCATTCATTTCCTCTCGTAAAGTTCTCTTCACACTATTATACCTAAGACAATCAACATTCAGTCTTTTAGGCAGGGTAATCCCTGCAACTCGGATTTTATGTTTTGTGACTAATTTCACTTTTGCGCATACTAGGCAGTGGTCAGTCCAACACTCAGCTCCACGAAGAACATGAACACACTGCACATCCTGTCTGTCACGCACCCTAACTAGGATGTAATCCAGAATATGCCATTCTTTAGATGCAGGGTGCATCCATGTAGTCTTAAGTTTATTCTTTTGTTGAAAAATGGTATTGGTAACACACAGACTCAGCTCCTCACACATCTGCAGCAAAAGCATGCCATAACTATTACACTTCCCCACCCCATGTTTTCCAATTACAGTCCATGTGTTAAAATCCCTTCCCACTCTAGTATTAAAGTCACCCAGTACGATGACTTTGTCTGCCCGAGGGATATTTCTTATAATGCCCTTCAAAGCATGGTAGAAAGAAAGTTTTTCATCATCAGTATAGCACATAGTTGGAGCATACACACTCACCAAGGTCATATAATTTCCTTTAGCCAAAAGAATTCTCATGGACATAAGAGGCTCGTTAATTCCGATTGGGAATTCTTCCAACTTGTCCACAAGAGTAGTCTTAACAGCAAATGCTTCTCCTCTAAACTCTTGATTCCTCCCTTTCCAAAAGAATGTATATTTTCCACAAGATTCTGTAAGATGACCATCTCCAGGTAATCTCATCTCAGATAAAGCAACAATGTCAAGATCATAGCGTTGAAGCTCCTTCGCAACAAGCGCAGTCCTTCTTTCAGGACATTCAGAGGACTTGTGGTCAAGCAGTGTCCATACATTCCAACAGCCAATATTCACTATTTTCTTTGGTTCTATCACAGTAGCATGGTGACGGCCAGGTTCAGACTGTGATGCTCTGGAGCCCCTGCCGGGCCAGACTCTTTCTGCTGTTGTGGTTCCAGAGTCCTTACTGCCATTTATTTTTATACTGTTTTGGCACATCATTGATTTTTGCTTTTTAAGGCTACAGCCAGCCATTCAGTTGAGACTCACAGTGCCATCAACAATCATAAATTAGTTAATCAATTTAATCAATCAATCAATGTTGTTATCGTGCAATGCCTTAAATCCTTAAAAATGTTTTAGCCCGAAGGCCGCAGCCATGCTGGGGCACCACCGTCTGTGCAAAAAGATTTTTTTTAAAGTGAGGAAAGGCTGTGCACTGAGTCAATCCCACTCACTAAGCAACAGCAGCCATAATCTGAAAAGAAGAACAAGTCAACATCATTGGTAACCACTGAGCCGCAGGTTTTATGTCGGAGTTATCCCAGTTACCTGAGTTACCTTCTCCTAGAAGGATGCCTTAACAAAGGCTAGGAGTCCTTCAATCCCAATGGTTTAACCACGCGATTGGGTATTCAGTCCGATTATTTCTATGTCCCCGCGCATGATACAGCCTGAAGCCTTAAGAAAAATTATACATTTATTGGATGGTTGTTGACTCTCAAGAGTTCCTCTGACATACATACACACATACATACATACATACATATATGCATACATACATATGTATATACACCTGCACAAACAAACAACAAAAATAAACACAGCTCTGATAATGGACATAGTCGATGACTATTGAAGACATTGCAAGAAGAGAAAAGAATAAATAAATAAATGAGTGGAAATCGAACCAGTGTGTATTAATAAAGCATCAAAACAGAATGATTCTTCCCAGACACAACAAAACTAAATGGAAGTTCTGGGAAAACTAAAATGGAAAATTATTCATGGTCTATTTTTCATGTTTTTGATGTTTGATCTGCAGTTGTCTCCTTCATTATTCTATGTGCTAATCACAGAGATTGATTATTATTATATTGTTTTTATTTGTTTTATATTTATATCCTTGAGCCACTAGGCTATTCATCAAAGAAAAGCTATTTGTATTTTTATTTGTTGTAATACTTAAGTTCAGTAAATTATAGTACATGTATTTTTAGTTTCCCCCTGACATTTCTTTAGTTACCTTGTACTACACATAAGTCAAAGTATGTGTGATGTTTACTTCATTTATAGACTGAAATACTAGAGATCATAGATCAGAAGTTTATATGCACCTATGATGCATAGGTGCATATAGGAAACAGCTCTGTCATCTACATGAAAGTTGACAGTCATTTCTTCTATATATGTTTAAATATGTTCAATACTGTCTAAGTGAATAACTTTCAATATAGTACAATTTTGTCAACTTTTTTCAACCCAGTCAATGACAGATGTTTCTGCTAGTGTGTGTATTATTTAAAACAATATGATTTGGGTCCATGCAGCTTAAAGTTTTGTGGGCCTCTAACAGAAGCTCATCTCTTTCAGGTTTAGATTACAAAATGAAGAAATACAGGAAGTCTAAGATGGCCATCAGAAAATAGGCTGCTATTGATCAAGATTGCCACGTAGTGTTGTCAAAATAGGTTCATTTGCTCAGCAACAGCAGTTCCCCCAAATCAATTTCGACCAATTTTTTTTTTTTTGTATACTTCAAAATGATGGGAGAGTCATTTTTAGTAAAAAAAATATTTTTGAAAATATTTTCAGATGGATCAATGTGATTTAAAGGAGAATTAGCTGTTGTTTGTAGCACATCCTATGACACCTGGTACCTTCCTTGTTCCTCATCCACCGGCACCAAGCAAATCCTTGTGTGTGTGTGTGTGTGTAAGAAAAAGCATATTTACAAACAGAAAAGTATGCTATTCAAGAAAAAGTTGTTTAAAAATTTATGATTTTTTTTCACGCCTCCTCATTTCCTTTGTATCTGTTTATAATTTAAAAATACTGGAGCAACTGAGAAGGTCACTGCTAGGATTTATCCACAGTGATCTGAAAGAGGTGTGTGAAAGATAATTTATTTTAAAAGCATACTTTTCTGTTAGTAAATATGTTTTTCTTACATACACACAGATTTACTTAGTGTGGGTTAAAAATTTAAAAGTACAAAATTTTTTTTGTTGCATAAATTTCAACAATAGACCACACTTGGCCTAAACAAAACTCATGGGTTACTTCTGCATCATCATTCCATAAAATGTGTTTATGGAGAGAAAAATATTGATAAACATCAGTACATGTCAGAGTGACAAAGAAACAAGGACAGTACCAGGTAGTTGTGGGAAATGCTAGAAACAACAGTTAAATCTCCCTTAAATCACACACTTTTACATCTGAAATATTTTCAAACTTTTCTTTTTTTTTACTGAAAAGGCTTCTGTTGTTTTTAAGTGCATAGTGCTAACAAAATTGGCCAAAATCAGTTCAGGGTGTAAAAAAAAAATCGAATTTTCAAAAGTTTTTGTCATAAAAAGCTTCCTTCCACTATTTCCTTGGATTTATCCACAGTGAAAAAAACTACAAAAATCACCATCAACATGAAAATTCAACTTATATGGGTGTCCTGATCCAAAACTTCACCGGTTACTTGTTTATAGCCATTTTTCATAGTCCATTAAAATTTTATTGAAATGGTATCATGTCCCAAAGTCCCAGGATTTATTTAGTTCTATACCTACTACAAATATGCCAAAGCCAAGTCCCTGTGGTTTGCACTTTTGGATTTAGCTAGGCTTGAAAACACATGAAAAGCTTATGCTCACGTTGCAAAATCAACTGTTTGTTGCATGCAACAAAATAGGCTTAATTGCCAAAAAAAGTTTCATTTTCAAGAACCTAAAAGAAATAGGCCACTGCTATCCCATGGAGACTATTAATTTAAGTAATTTGAAGATGATTATTGCCTCAATTTCTAAGCTGTGATCACAAATGATGGCTAGATTAGGCAAGATTTCAACCAATCCACTGACCATTCAAATTGTTATATTTCCTAAATTATTCATGCAAATTTCACAAATAAGGTATCAAAATGTTTCTTTTTGAATACTCTCCAAGAAAAAGTACAGTAGAAGTTAGATTTGAATAGTTTCAAAACTACCTAATGTTAATGATTTTTATTTTAACAACTCAGAGAGAAATGTTTTTTTTTTAATGAATTTTTTTAGTAAGGCATTTTAACTTAAACAGTTTGTTTTGTAGGTAAAAATGAATATATGTATACCACAGTAGATCAGTACATGTCAGATCCTTTAAGTGTTGGGCTCAGTTGATACACCAGTCCAGGGCCTGGAGAGGCTTATGACTTATCACAGCCTCCTTTGAATTTTGAAAGGCTTTTCTACCTTTCCAAATTTTTCTCAAAGGCTCTGGTTATAGTTCATATTTACTGTAAGTGTTTTGTTGTATTTGAGCAGAACACTATTTACATCTCACAATTTATCTAACTGTTGGGAGTTGGTACCAGAATTTCTTTTAAAAATTAGCTGTAGTATCTTAACGTCCGGCCCAGAAGGATATTTCTTTTGTCTACTTAACACCTTTAGAAAGTTATGTAGAAATAAAATTGCCTAAATGAATATGCAGTCATGCAAACAACTTGTGGATTTTTACTTAAATTATATATAAGCTCTAACATAACCCTGCACACATTACTGTCAAGAATATGCACCAGATCATTTTAAAATGTTCTCAAATAGTGTTCAGTATGAAATGCTTCTTTTTCATTTTCTTATTTCCATGCAAACGGAAGCTAAGCACCAGCCCTCAAAAGCTCTAAAAGATTCTTTAAGATTCCTGAGTTTAATGAAATGCTTAACTTTTATCTATCAGCAGTAATCATGAATTTGTTTTTCTTTTCTATTTTTATAGATACCTTATAACTGCAAATCTCTGCATCATGAAGTAGAACTGGCTGTTGTAATTGGTTCAAAAGGCAAAAATATACCAGAAGGGAAAAGTAATTCTTATGTTGATGGCTATTTTTTGGCTTTGGATATGACTGCACGAGATTTACAAGAGGAAGCTAAATCAAAGCAACAACCATGGACTATTTCAAAAGGTTTTGATACTTCTTGTCCTCTGAGTCGTTTCATTAGTACAAAAGAAATTAAAGATTCATCCTGTGTAGATTTGTGGTTAAAAGTAAATGGACAGCTGCGTCAAGCTGGTAATACAAAAGATATGATTTTTAATATCTCTCATCTTATTTCATATATAAGCAAATATTTTACTTTGGAACCTGGTGATATTATCCTCACAGGAACACCATCTGGAGTTGGTTCTGTTGAGAATGGAGATATCATTGAAGCAGGTATTGGAAATCTTGTCAAGATGACTTTTACTGTCGAAAGTGCAAAATGAAAAGATGTGCAACGCTATATATTATAAAATCAGTATTGTAAATTTCAATTTTGATATTAGATGATTCTAATAAATCTTTGAGGATTCTATATTCCTGAGCAACCTTTGATTTAGCTAAAATAATTTTTTATATTTCTCCAATTTTAAATCCACTTGAATTTATTTTTGAATTGCTTTTGTTAATTTAAAACAACTTATAAGGAAGTTTTATGTGCTAATGAATAAAATCAACTAAACCTTTTAAAAATCTTTTCCTTATTTTACTGTTTATTAAAAATAATGTTTACTGACTGGAGATGTAAATTCAAACTATCAATCATTTTTATTTATATTAGTAGCATCTTTGAGAAAAACTCGTGAATATCAGTCTCAGGCATTGTACATGAATAAGAAGCTTTATGTATAAAACATTTTACATTCTTTTATTCTGTTAATATGGACTAAAGTTTTTTTTTAACACAATTTCCAATTTCTTGTTTTTAGCAAGACTAATTTATCCTAATTCAATATCATGCTTTGCAGAATTGACTGAGAAGGTATAACCAAGCAAAAAGATGTTAATAGGATGAGACAGATACTGTCAATCATACATCATATATGTACAGGGTGTGATGGATATTTTAGGATAATTAATAATATTTACTCTCTTTAAACCAATTAAAAGGTATTTTATTTATTTCACATACCCCATAGCAGATAAAATGATAACACCAAAAATAAAAAATCATGCAGTCAATGTTGTCAGATATGCAGGACACAGCAAGTTAGAAATTGCCAATTTTCTAAATGTTGTAAGATCATTTGTTCACAAAGTCCAGATGGAATTGGAAGCCTCTGTCAAAAATATTTTGATTGAATCAAAGAGAAAAACATTTTAGTCATTTGTACACTTTAAGGCTAACAACAATTCGTCCAGCAGGTTCAAAACATTATCAATAATGATCCCAGAAAATCAATGAGGGTCATCACTAAAGAGCTTCAGGTGTTAGAGTGAATGACTGTTAAAACTGTAGTGCATGAGGACATTTGAAACAAGCTTTATGTGTTGAGGGAAATCTAGTCAATCTGCAAAGACACAGTAAACCCATTTGATCTATTCCAAGTTGTTACATAACAAGTTTAAAAACTCTCCTGAACTTGGAATGCTTTGGTTTTTCTCTGATGAGAAAAACTTTGTGCAAAACCAAAATTTTAAATGTAGAACTGAAAGATGGTTACATACACATTCTTCTGATGTCCCACTAAGTTTCCTACAACTCTGTTTTGGAGTGGTGAGTAAAAACAAAATCATGTCATACCACCTCACATCTTTCTTTCCAGAGGGAGTTAGAATTAATGTTGTTGGATACATTGAGGAGCTTAGAGACAGTATTTAAGCACTCGATTGATGTAGTATGCTATGGAAGACCATATGCATTTCTAAAAAAAACTTGACACTTTCTCACAAAGCTCACATCATCAAAAATGGATATCTGACAGTCTTTATGTGTGTGTATGTATATATACATAAGTAGATAGGTGTACATATGTATATATAAATATGACCTCCGTAGATTCTGTCCCACCAGGTCACAGAGGGGAAGACCACCCACCATCACTTCAGCAGTGAAGAAAAGCACCACAAAGCGCTGGAGTGGCTGGACTGCACCCACCCAAAACCCTGAGAACAACTATCAGGTGAAAGAAATGATTGCACATGCAATAGGGGCCAGTGTGAAAATCACCTTGAAGAACCACATAGTAAAGTTTAACAAAAAACTATATGTGCAGGCTCAAGGTGCAGCCATCGGTGTCGGTATAGCTGGAGATGTGACTGGCCTCTTCATGACATGGTGGGACAGAAAACTTAAACAAGTGTTAGCAGAACAGTCCACAAAACTTCTACTCTATAGCAGATATGTAGATGACATTAATATCATAGTTAGGACCAACTCTAGTGATGGTGATGAAGAAACTGAGATGAACGTAATGGAGAGCATCCAGCTAATAGCTAACTCCATCCACCAAAGAAATCAAGGTAACTACAGATTACCCCACTAGCATTCCAACAATAGACTCCCTGTACTTGATACTGAACTTTGGTTAGAGACTGTGAACAATAGAGTGCAGCTCTTCCACTCCTATTATATAAAACCCATAATTTCAAAATATATTGTTCGCAAGAACTCAGCTTTGTCACACAATATGAAAATTAATATACTGAAAGCGGACTTGGTTAGAATAATGAACAATGTGTCCCCACTATGCGAACCCTATGAAATGAAAAAACATATACAGAACTTCATGCACCACATGCAGTACTCCGGATATGATCAGAAAGATAGGGTTCAAGTATATACGGGGGCTAGAAAGAAATTAGACAACATTATATATAATGATACCAGTGGTACCTGCCCTAGATATAGAAACAAAGAATGGAATAGGATACAAAGAACTTGTGACAAAGCAAACAGGACAAACATGTGGTATAAAACCAACAGATATCAAGGAGTGATGTTTGTAGAGGCCACAGCCCATGGAGAACTAGCCCGTAGATTTAGAAAAGCTCTGAAAGAAACCAAACTCAACATTAAGATTGTTGAAAGGCTAGGAAACTCTATCAGATCACAACTATGTAGGACGTACCCCTTTGAGAATACCATATGCATCAATGATAACTGCATGGCATGTAGGGTTAGCCCTGGCTTTAACTAGAACTCAAAATGTAGTTTACAGCATAAGATGCATAGAAGGTCTTGTAAAGACATAAACATGATGTACATAGGGGAGATATCTAGGAGCATTGCAAAATGACTAAATGAACATCTGAGACAATATGATAACAAAAAACAGTCCTCCATACTCTACCAACATGCCAAAGACCACCATGGAGGCAACTTGGGTCAACTTGACATCTGCATCTTATCCAAGCACCCAAAAGACCCAACACTCAGACAAATACAAGAGTACGTCCTTATAAATGAAACCTCCCCAATACTAAATAGGAAATATACATAGTAGATATCATACCTTCATACCCACAGTTTACACAGGTAGAGTAGAATAGTTAGTGGGCTGTTATGTAGATAGATATATGTATGTGAGTGTGTGGGTATATATGTGTATATGCACATGTATGTAAACATATGGATATGAAAATAAACAGATCAACATACAGATGGATAGGTACATAGGTTATATGAACAGACAAGCACACATACACAAATGGAAACTGAAACACATGACCATATATACATACACACTTTACTTCACATAAGGACACATATGGAGACATGTGTCCACACACATCGAGATGCACATCCATACATACAAACATGGTACATAGTTGCAAAACACACACACACACACAAGGAGACAGAGGTGCATAAATATACAAACACATGCTCACACACACACATACATAAAAAATACACAAACATGGACATGCAAGCACATGAATATGCAGAATACATACATACAGATGCACACACATACATACATATATACATATGCATATACACACATATATACATACACACACATGCATGCATGTGTAGGCACACACACACTGACCCACACACATGCGCACAAACAAACAAAAAGGAATGCAGTGTATATAACGGACAGAGTCAAGATTATTGAAAAGGTTGCAAGACGCAATGAAAATTTTAGGAAAATAAAAATAAGGAATAAGTGGAAATTTTACCGGTGAGTGTGTTAAATAATAAGGCACAAAAAGAAAATGACTCTTCCCAGATATGACAGAATATGCTTCAACACACGAACTCACATAAAGAATCTTGCAAACCAAATCCAAAAGCGAAATATAATAAGCTTTAGCCAAGCTAGCAAGATGCTGAAAAACACCATGTTCTGCTATCTAAAAATCAAGATAGCTACCCGACAGCTCCACTTCATTAAAACATGCATCTTCTCCAAGCTATACACAAAGTCTGTCAATTCAGCTGCCAAGCAGTCAGGACCCACAGAACATCAAGAAAGAAAAGTAAAACATACGATGTTACAAAACATCAGAAAGAAAATATACACAGAAATCAACCAGCACTAAAAACGAAAGAGAGTCCTGCTGCATGAATTAAAAGACACCACTACTCCACATGAAAGAGACAGATTCATGACAAACATCCAACAAGAATACCACTGAGTTAACCATGCCTGCAACAAACACTTCAACAATAAACTCAAGTGGATTAAACAGCAAAAACAACAATCCCAGCATAGTAAGAATCAATACAAATACCCAAACAATATCAACAGGATTGTCATGTCAGAATGTAAACAATACCACAATCAACAACAACAACAAATACACCTCTGGCATATATGGTGCAGTGCCGCTAGATACAGATGAAATGCATGCTTTAGAGTTACCACCAAAATTTACTACATATAAAAAGTTAAGAAAAATTGATTATTTTATCTGTTCATCGTAAACCGGTGATTGCCGTACGCCGAAGACAGACAAATACCTAGAAACTGCAGTCCGTGCATATCACTTAGGTTTACGAGAGAGGGATGACCTCCCTTTGCAAATACCATAGGGGCACAGAAAGTGTGCCTAAAGCCAGCTGGATACGATGATTTCCTTGGGGCTAAAAGCTACAGTAACACCCACCCTTAGTAGTTAGCCATGTTGAGATGGCTAGTATACTTTACGTTGTCAAGCGGTTACTGTTTACATCTCGTTCAGAGATTTATTATTGTTTGCAGACAGTTTTTCGAAATCAGTGACGGAAGTTACTAGAAAAACAATAAGTATTTGCAAATAGGTCTCCCTTCGTCGTAAACTGGTGATTGCCATACACCGAAGACAGACAAATACCTAGAAACTGCAGTCCATGCGTATCACTTAGGTTTACAAGAGAGGGATGACCTCCCTTTGCAAATACCATAAGGGCACAGAAAGTGTGCCTAAAGCCAGCTGGAGACAATGATTTCCTTGGGGCTAAAAGCTACAGTAACACCCGTCCTTAGTAGTTAGCCATGTTGAGATGGCTAGTATACTTTACGTTGTCGAGCAGTTACTGTTTACATCTCATTCAGAGATTTATTATTGATCGAAAATACAACAACAACAATAACAATAACAGTGTTGATGACAACAACAATAGTGATGTAGCATACGCTTAGTGAAATTCTCTCTCTCTTATATATAACATAAATACGGACGTAGCAGATAACAGCTAGCCTTCGGCTGTTTGGACCCTGTTGTGTCCACACAATTGTGTACCTTACTACTAACTGGTATATATCTTCAGTGTGTCTGAACTTCTAGCGTCCTGTTATAGACTCTTTCTATTGCTCTATATTTTATCTCACATGCATACATCCTTGTTTGTACACACATACACATTATGTATGCATGGCAGCCTGTCTATTATTATTATTGTATATGTACTTATGTTGCACACACAGACACACACATGTTAACACCTAAATAAAAATCTTTCTCTTAACATTCTACGGTTGTGTCGTCTTTCTTTTCCTGCTGGCACTAATACACGTTTATCCATTTTTGCTTTTATTGTAAGCGATCATGCGGTGTATTAAAGGAGTCATTCATTCGTCACCTCTCCTTTCACATGGTCGTTCTACAGTGGCAATAACAACTACAGCATTCATCACTCAGACAACTATAACAACAACAACACAAGCATATGAAACAGAAGCAACTATTATAATAACAACAACAGTAACGATGATGATAGCAACAAAAACAACAACAGCTTCCAACACACAGATAACAATAACCACATCATCCACACCACTACCAACAATACCACCCACAATAATAGCAATAGGCACAACACAAGCACTACCACCACCAGCAACAACAACAACAATACCACAACGATAATAAGACTCTACAGTCTGTCTTCTATAACCCTAACAACAAATCTTATGACATGACAAGGATCTACCCCACAGACTGACCCTTAAACAAAAGGGTATGTATCCCACCCCAAATTGACAGTGAAATAGAAGCAAAGATCACCTTAGCTAGAAATAGACTCCAACATATCTTAGACTGATACAACAAATCCACTAAAAAACATAGTGAGGAGGGGTCCCACCAACTCAGCTCATCTGTTGACAAAGGCCTACAAAAACTAAAACAGCAGATTAGGAACAGAGAATTAGTGTGCCTCCCTACGGACAAGTCTGGCAGACTGTCAAAAGACAGCCCACAGAACTATGTCCAGACCATGCAACAACACATCAGTAGCATGAGAGAAGTTACACCACAGAAACATGAAAGAGTGGAAAAAACTCCTCAAATGCACATATGGGATTGTGGTGCAACATACTCCAACCTATAAAGAGGACAGCACACAATTTCCAAGCATCCAACAAAGATGTTCCTACACATATGGAGACATGTATCGAGATGCACATCCATACATACAAACATGGTACATAGATGCAAAACACTCATAGACATGCACACAAAAGGAGGCAAAGGTACATATATATATATATATATATATATATATATAATATATACATCATCATCATCATCGTTTAACATCCACTTTCCATGCTAGCATGGGTTGGATGATTTGACTGAGGGCTGGCGAACCAGATGGCTGCACCAGGCTCCAATCTTCATCTGACAGAGTTTCTACAGCTGAATGCCCTTCCAAACGCCAACCACCCCGAAAATGTAGTGGGTGCTTTTACATGGCACGGGTGCCAGTCAGGCGGTACTGGCAAGGACCTCGCTCGAATCTTTTTACACATGCCACCGACACAGGTGCCAGTAAGGCGATGCTGGTAACGATCATGCTCGGATGGTGCCTTTTATGTGCCACCAGCATGGAAGCCAGTTAGCCACTCTGGCAATGATCAAACTCGGATGGTGCTCTTTGTACCCTACTAGCCTGAGGCTCAAGTGCCAGTAAGGCGAGGCTGGTAACGATCGCACTCAAATGGTGCCTTTTATGTGCCACTGGCACGGAAGCTGGCTAGCTGCTCTCTCAACAATCACACTCGTATGGTGCTTTTTGCACCTTGCTAGCATGGATGCCAGTCATTGAATTTGATTTTATTTTGATATATATATATTTAATATATATGTAATATATATATATAATATATATATATTATTAAAAAAAAAAAATCAACCAATTAAAATATTCCCACACACAACATCCACATTCAACAACAATGAAAAGACTAGAGCTGGAAAAACTTCATCTGCAGACTAACATGAAAACCTCCATTGAAAATCAAAGAGCTGTGGAGGAACAATGGGTAATCAAAAACATCAAACAGAACCCAAAAGTGTTCTATTCTTATGCAAATAAGCATAGAACCACTGTCTCACCCATTGGGCCATTCATTGATGATAACGGCATTCCCCAACACGATGTTAAAGAAATGGCAGAAATACTGCAGAAACAATACTGCTCTGTCTTCAGTGTTCCCACTGATATTGACGTGAGGGAAACGAACGAAGTTGACTCCCAACACAAAATCGCAGACATAACCTTCACTGCCACCGACATCATAGCAGCAATAAATGAGGTCAAACATTACTCTGCTGTAGGGCCTGATAGATTTCCCGCTAGTCTCCTGAAGGAATGTAGATATCAACTTGCAGTCCCTCTGACCAACCTCTGGAGAAACTCGTTAGACGCAGGTTATATACCGAAACAGTTTCTATCCCAGTCGGTCATCCCGGTTTTCAAACAGGGAAACAGATCCCTCGCAGTCAACTATCGCCCAATCTCACTCACCTCCCACATCATTAAAGTGTTTGAAAGAGTGTTAAGATCAAGGATAGCTGACTTCCTGGTGAACCACAAACTCCTAAATTCAAATCAGCATGGCTTTCGCTGTGGCAGGGACTGTCTAACACAGCTCTTACACCACATTGAAGATGTACTCAAAGCCTTGGGAACAGGTTCGAACTCTGACGTCATATATCTTGACTTCAGTAAAGCGTTCGACGGGGTAGACCATAACATCCTACTCTCAAAATTGGCAAATGTTGGAATCCGTGGAAAAGTTCTACACTGGATTCAGTATTTCCTGGCGAATAGAACACAACATGTTGTAGTTGATGGAGTCCGCTCAAACCCAGCAAAAGTCACCAGCGGTGTTCCCCAGGGAACTGTTTTGGGTCCGCTACTCTTCATAATTTACGTAAACGACCTTTCCAGTGTCGTACATCACTGCAAAGTGAAAATATTCGCTGATGACACTAAGCTCCAGAAAATCGTCAATGAAGAAGCAGACCGAACTCAACTCTAGTCTGATCTATATGCTGTGAGTCAATGGGCAGACAGAAACAAAATGCAACTGAATGAGGGAAAATTTGAGCTGATGCATTTTGGAAGAAATTCCTCACTAAAACAACCATACTCTCTTCCTTCAGAGGAACCGCTCACAGCCTCTAACAATATCAGAGACCTGGGTGTAATTGTTGATGATGATCTCAGTTGGAGTGCACACATCAACAAGAAGGTCGATATAGCTCGTAGGATGAGTTCCTGGATCTTAAGAACTTTCCGGTCCAGAGAACAAGGTGTCATCATACCACTTTTTTCCTCCTTTGTACGGCCACACCTTGAATACTGCTGCCCACTGTGGTCTCCTCACACAAGACAAAACATCTCCAGAATTGAGTCACCCCAGAGGGCTCTCACTAAACAAATTGAAGGCATGGCTGCTCTCGATTATTGGGATCGCCTTAAAGCCTTGAAACTTTACTCCCTCCAGCGTCGCCATGAGCGGTACATCATTTGTACGATGTGGAAAATATACCGCCAACTTTGCCCAAACGACCTAAACATTAGCTTCAAGGTTCATCCAAGACTTGGACCACGGGCTATATGTCCCCTGCCAAATTCAAGATCACAACATACATGTACACTGCAACATAATTTCTTTTCCTCAACAGGCCCTGCCCTATTTAACATTGTCCCGAGGGAGATCAAAGAGGAAAAGGATCCCATCAACTTTAAACAGAGTCTGGATAGATTCCTTCAAAGAATACCAGATAAGCCACCCATAATTGGATACAACTCACCCAACAAGAACTCACTACTTGAACAAAACTGGATACAACTCACCCAACAAGAACTCACTACTTGAACAAAACTTGACTTAAACAGGATTCGAATAATCCTATCAGGTGGTGCTATTAAGTTAGACATGGCCTGGACCAATCTCTGGTCGAAACATATCTAAGTATATATATATATATATATATATATATATATATATATATATATATATATATATATATATATATATATGTAATAATAATAATATTAGGGAGTAAATCCAAACTTACAGGGAAAAATTAGATTTAGGATTAAATCTAATTTTATAGTATGACTTGCATGATAGTGGTTTTATCTCTAATTTAATATATATATATGTAATATATATAATATATACATATATATATTGAGATAAAACCTACTTAGAAATGAATGCCTGCGTTCCGTCATATAATAACAAATCCATAAATAAAACATATGCATATATACATACATATATGTATGTACCTACATCTATATGTATATATACATGCATATATGGGTACAGGACACCAAAAAAACGTCAGAAGTTATTCATAAAGAAATCAAAGTAGAGAGGGGGTTATAATACCCTAGAAGCTGTTTTACTACTATTTGGCAAACAGATTTTGTATCAAGAAAACTAGGTCAATGTCAGATGGTCACAATGACCACCTATATACCAAAAAGTTTATACCAATAACTTTATAGTAGTAAACAGCTTCTAGGGCATTATAACCCCCTCTCTACTTTAATTTGTTTATAAATAGCTTCTGACATTTATTTCACCCCTATTTCTATAAATAGAAAATCTCTTTTGTCTCCTTTCAACTGATTATACTTCCCAACCTTCTAGCAGTTCAAAACAACTTTAAGAATATTCTTCAGTCAGAAGATAAACTCTACTACCTTAATATTCTTAAAATTCAAATCGACATCTTTGTCTATATATCTACCTTCTCTATAATGTTATCAATTAATATGAAAATATGTATTAATGGAAAACCTCTGTAAGTGGCTGATGATTGTTCAATATTTAAAAACTGTTGTAATACCTGCAATATTTAATAAAATGATGTAGCGTGAAACGATCGTACCAAATTACCGAGGATATTCTTGTTGCTTATGTTTGATTATATATATTACATATATATTTTTTGCTGTTTCAGCTCAGGGCTGTGGCCATGCTGGAGCACCACTGTTTTGCTGCAGTGCTATTCCTGAGATCCTCCTCTAATTTGTGGCACTTGGTGTAGAATGGAGTTTGATGTATCTACTCTCATTTGCACCTTTTTCTGTGAGGTTGGTTCGTCTGCGACTCTCAACAGGAAGAGGTTCAGCTGTGATTTAAAAATGCCTACATCTACTTTGTGCAGGTTCCTCAGGCTCTTTGGGAGAATATTAAAAAGCTGTGGTCCCCTAAAACCCACGCTGTTGCTGTAACTGGTCCTGAAGTGTGATGGCATTGCTGAGATATTTGGCACTGTCCAGTGTCAAGCTCTTCTGACATTGGTGTAGCTTTCAATACCAAAATTTTTCCCAGTTCCTTCCAGGATTTTCCAGATGTGTATTACTGCATATCTCTCCTGCCTTTGCTCTAGGGAGTAGAGTCTTAGCTATTTCAACCTTTCCCAGTAGCTGAGCTGTTGCAAAGAGTCGATCTTCTTTGTGAAGATTGACTGGATTGCTTTAAGGACCGATGTTAGTTTTATACTGTTGGGTGACCATAGCCTGGGTTTCAGAGGCCCACAGCTTTTTAATATTCTCCCAAAGAGCCTGAGGAACCTGCACAAAGAACATGTAGAGGCTCACAGTAATAACAGTGTAGCAAAATGGCGGTGCATCAGCATGGCCGCAGCTCTGAGCTAAAACTACAGAAAAAAGAATATATACATATATATATATATATATATATATATATATATTCTTTCTTTATTCCCATCTGTCTTGATAGACAATGGGTTGCGCCAAGGGTGGGGCCTACTTTGATGATGTGCAGCGTCTGCTGTGACTGAACAGTCCAATTCTAGAGTGGCAGTCCTTGCTGCACACGAACATCGATGGGTACGTGTGGGGTGTTGCTGCAGTTGTCCTCCTCCTGTCCCGCCTGTCCAACCACAGCTGTGCTCTCCTCTCCTCAGCCATGGAAACGCCTTTCCTCACCGTCCGACGCCAGGCAGAGCGGTCAGCAGCTGTTTCCTCCCACGTGTCCACACAGATGTTGGCAGTCCTCAGGTCGCACTTGCACACGTCCCTGTATCGTAGCTGTGGACATCCCTTGGGTCGGGATCCCGTGGTGAGTTCGCTGTACAGGATGTCTTTAGGCATGCGACCGTCCTGCATGCGGCAGACGTGTCCGAGCCAGCGCAGTCGTCTCCGCACGAGGAGGGCATACATGCTTGGCATATTAGTCTGCTCCAGGATGACTCCATTTGGTACTCGGTCCTTCCAGGAGATGCCAAGGATCCGTCGAAGACACCGCATGTGGAAGCCGCTGAGGCGGCATTCCTGCGGGGTGTATGTTGTCCAGCTCTCGCTGCCGTAGAGTAGGGTGCTCAGCACGCAGGCTCGGTACACTGCAATCTTGGTGGTTATTGTGAGCATGTTGTTTTCCCACACTCTCCTAGAGAGCTTAGCCATGGCAGCAGCAGCCTTCCCAATCCGTCTGTTCAGCTCCGGCTCGAGGGACAGGCTGCTGGAGACCGTCGATCCCAGGTAAGTGAACTCGTTCACCACCTGCAAGCTGTGGTCGCCGACACTGATGCTGGGGACCCCTCCGACGTCCTGGCCCATGATCTCTGTCTTTTTCAGGCTGATGGTAAGGCCGAACTCTTGGCAGGCATCCGCCAGGGAGCTGACCAGCCTCTGGAGACCCGGTTGGTTGTGTGATGTTAGGGCGGCATCGTCAGCAAAGAGGATCTCTCTGATCAGCACCCGACGGACTTTGGTCTTAGCTCTGAGGCGCGCAAGATTGAACAATCCACCATCAGCCCTGGTGTGGAGGAACACTCCGTCGTCGGACGTTCTGAAGGCATAGGACAGGACAAGGGAGAAGAAAATTCCGAAGAGCGTCGGCGCCAGAACGCAACCCTGTTTCACTCCACTCTGGATGGGGAATGACTCCGAGGGCGATCCGTCAAACTGCACTGTTCCCTGCATACCGTCGTGAAAGGAGGTGATGAGTTTCAGCAGTCTGGGAGGGCAACCTATCCTACCCAGGAGCGCAAACAGCCCCTCCCTGCTGACTGAGTCGAACGCCTTAGCCAGGTCGATGAAGGCCACGTATAGGGGCTGTCTCTGTTCTCGACTCTTTTCTTGAAGCTGCCTGAGTGAGAAGATCATGTCAATTGTAGACCTCTCTGCCCTAAAGCCAGACTGAGACTCGGGGTACACACGCTCTGCAAGTATTTGCAACCTCTTCAGGACCACCCTGGCAAATGCCTTATCGACAGTGCTGAGCAGTGATATGCCCCTGTAATTATTGCAGTCGCTTCTGTCCCCTTTGTTTTTATACAGTGTGATGATGTTTGCATCACGCATATCCTTAGGGACAGAGCCCTCCTCCCAGCACTGACAGAGCAGCTCGTGGAGATAGCCCAGAAGGGCTGGCTTCCCGCACTGGATGACTTCTGTGGGGATGCCGTCTTGCCCTGGTGCCTTGCCCCGAGCAAGTGAGTCAATTGCTTTGCTCAGTTCTTCCTTTGTTGGAGGCAGGTCAAGCTCCTCCATGACAGGCAGAGCAGGAATGCCGGCGAGGGCAGACCTGGTGACCACATTCTCAGTGGAGTAGAGGTTCTGGTAATGCTCGACCCACCTCTCCATCTGCTTCGCTTGGTCCTTGATGACCTTGCCATCTCTGGACTTCAGTGGAGCAACCTTTCTGACAGTGGGCCCGAATGCTTTCTTCATTCCCTCGTACATCTCTTTCACGTTACCACTGTCAGCACAGCACTGGATGTTCTGGCATAAGTTCTGCCAGTAGATGTTGGCGCAACGTCTGGCCGTCCTCTGGGCGTCGCTTCTGGCTGTTCTCAGAGTAGCCAGGTTCTTTTCTGATGGGTCGCGCTTATAGTTGACCAGTGCTTCCCTCTTGGCAGCAATGACAGGCTCCATCTCAGGCAGGTGAGCTTCAAACCAGTCTTGATTTCTCCGCTCCCTCTTTCCTAGGGATGACATGGCTATTCTGCAAGTGGTGTCCCGAATAATCTGCCATCTCTCCTCGATGGACGTGGCTGCGTGATCTTTAAGGGCCTCCTCCATGCGGTTGGTGAATTCCGAGCGGAGGTCGGGGTTGGTTGTCCTGGCGGTGTTGATGCGTGGTCGGCTTTTCCCTACGGGACGGTTGATTTTCTTTGGGGCCAATCGGACCCTGCTGCACACCAAAGAGTGGTCTGTATCACAGTCAGCACCATGGTAGCTGCGTGTGAGAAGCACACTGCCGAGGTGGGCTCGCCGGGTGATGACCATGTCCAGTTGGTGCCAGTGTCCGGACCTTGGGTGCCTCCATGAGACCTGGTGATGCGGCTTAGTCATGAAGAATGTGTTGGAAATGCAGAGTTTCCGGTAAGAGCAAAGCTCCAACAGTCTCTGGCCATTCTCATTCACCTTCCCCATGCCAAAGCGTCCAAGGCAATCTGGCCATGCCCCATGATCGGATCCCACCCTTGCGTTGAAGTCGCCCAGAAGGAAGATGGGCTCCGACCCTGGTATCTGGCTGATGGTGGCGTCGAGCTCCTCATAGAACCGGTCTTTTATTTCCTGAGGAGAGTGGAGTGTTGGGGCATAAGCACTAATTATGTTTGCCTTCCCCATTGATGTTGCAAGGTTAAGAGTGAGGATGCGCTCTGAGCCATTTGAAGGAGGGATCACCATGGGGAGCAAGCTGTTCCTCACAGCAAACCCCACGCCATGCTGGCGGGCCTCCTCAACGGGTCTCCCCTGCCAGTAGAAGGTGTAGTCCTTCTCCCGTAGCATGCCGTCTGCGGCGAGCCTGGTCTCTTGCAGCGCCGCTATGTCGATGTTCAGCCTTTTCAATTCGGTGTTGATGACTGCTGTCTTCCTACATATATATATACACACACATATATATATATACACACACACACACACATATATATATATATATATATATATATATATGTATACACATATATATATATAACAAAATAATAAGTAAAACATGCATATATACATACATATATGTACGTAACTACATCTATATGTATATATACATGCATATATAGTACAGGACACCAAAAAAACGTTGAACACAATGAGAAACAAAAACATAAAAACAGAACCGTGGAAACGGACTGCCGAAATGCCACGCATCCTCTTCAAAGTAAGTTTTATCTATATATATATACTAGCATTAAATTCTTCTCTATTTGGAGGTCTGGACCGAACCAGACCCCTAGCAATTTAATCGGACCCTCCGTCCAACGTCCCACGACGCTGTCAGGAGGCATCGACTTGCCTCTCCAGGTGCTGAGTTGCAAGCCGACTGACTTTTCGCGACTTTTGCTCCTGTCACCGTCTCGTAAACCTCTATGGCCTTGCCTACTTTACATAGGTGGTCCATTTCGGTTACGATGATGGTGATGTCATCCGCGTACGCTGACACTGATTTTCCATTACCTGGCTGTCTCGGGATGCCGCTCAGTTTTCGCAGAAATGGCTCTAGAGCCATCACGTACAAAAGCGGGGAGAGCGGACATCCTTGACGAACCGAGCGTTTGATTTTGAACGGCTTCTTGTCGAAGCCGTTCACCCGAACTACCGAGTCGATGTTATCATAAATTTGGATAATCCACCTGAGGAAGCCAAGGCTCAGCCCGAACTGTGCCAGGGCAGATACCAGGTAACGATGGTCAACCCTATCAAAAGCTTTAGATTGGTCTAAATGGACCAGTGCCCCACCCTTGCCAGAATCACTATTAAACCCCTCTATAGTGTACCGCATTAGATGGAGATTATCCTGAATGGATCTGCCCGGAACGGCACATGTCTGTGCCCCTCCGATCAGACCATCCGTGACATGCGCCAATCTTTTTGATAACACTTTGGCCAAAATCTTCAACTCTGTGTTTAGCAGAGTGATGGGCCTGAAATTATCAATGCACTCCCCCTTGCTCGGGTCCTTTCTGACGAGAGTCACTACTCCCCGGCGCACAGATCTGGGTATAAGCCCGTTCTGCTGCCAGTTCACATAGACCTCCGCCAGTAGGTGCCCGAACAAGTCTGGCATACTCTTATATAACTCATAGGGTAGACCATCCAAATCCGGCGCCTTGCCCGCGCCGCAGTCCGCCATTGCCTCAACCACCTCCTCAGGCGTGATTGGCCCTTCACAGACCTCCGCATCTCGCCCCGATAAGCGCGGCAGCCCGTCGAGTAGGTCCGTAAAGGCCCTCCTCCTATCCAGTCCGCCGCACTCACCGAAAAGCTGAGCGAAGTGCTCCTGAAAGGCCTCACACATCTCCTCGGGTTCGTTTATCAACTCACCTTGTTGGTTCGTCAAAGATCGAATCATGGCATCGTTACCATGCTGTGCTTCCACCACTCAGGCCCATCTCACGGTGTTGATTCCTTCACATTCCATATGGCGGATTCTAGCCCTGACAATGCAGCCCATATGTTTGGCCTCGAGGTGCTGGTTTAACACCAGTCTCTTGGACGCCACCTGAGCCGCAGAGCCAGTTTTCATGGCTTCCTCTAATTCCTTAACTAGAGTAGTTTCCCTTCTAGCCTCTCTAGCCACTACTCCTATGCTATATCTAATAGACTCAAACTTGATGGCTTGTTTGAGGGCGTACCACCATTTGTTATTAATGATGGTACCAGATAGTGCCCTCTGAATTATATCCCTAATCCGGTCTTTGTACTCCTTAATCGCCAAAAGGGACGTATTAAGTTTCCAGTAACCGGATCCTCTATTTTTAACCTTATCTATGTCAAGCTTACAAGTGACCATTTTATGATCACTGTAGCTGATCGGGTAAAACTGTGGACACTTAGCTATTTTACTGTCTACTTTTCTAATTAGTATTCTATCTAAATATGACCTGGAAGATCCGTCGCTGTTTGATCATGTCCACAATGGAGCGTTCGGAAATTCCAGCCTATAAGGATCTGCTAGCTCAAAGCGGCTTAGCAGTTCCATGAAGCCACTGTTACCTTTTCTATCTGGACGCGAGCCAACACAATCTACATCCACTTTGCAAATTGTGTTAAAGTCTCCTAGCACAACTAATGAATGCGAAGTACCAAGAAAGTTTTCTAGTTCACGAAAATAATCACTTTGCCCTGTATGGTTGGGTGCGTAAATTGCAACCAGTCTGATAACTTTACCATTACTGAACGTCAAATCCATGACGACCAGCCTACCTTCTGGATCTGCAAAAATTAACTTTTTCTCAGAAACCCGGTTTCTTTTTATTAGGACCAACACCCCACTTCCGCCAGTAGGACTGCCAGGAGAGAAAAAACTCTCGTAGCCGTCAAAGAGCGGGAGCAGACCTCTTGGCCCCTCTAACCGGGTTTCTGTAGCAACAATAACATCTAAATTACGCGATCTGATATCATGCAGGAAGCGACCTTGCTTCCAGCCTGTTCCCAGGCCGCGCACATTCAAACAACCAACATAAATGCAATCCATTACTTACCTTTATATCAGTGGTTCGGTTTTCTCTCGTTCTTCCAACTCTTTTTCTGGGCCTCGTGGGGGAGTCTGACGTAGGCCCTCGAATATATGTGGAGATGTCACCTCCAATCTAAGTGGGCCTACGTCGTGGAAGAATTCAGATTTTATCCGCCCGTAATCCTTCCGGCCTATTCTGTAGATCACAAAGTCATTTTTCTTTTCCACTTTCTCCACCTTGGCCATAGCAGCCAACACGTTTCCTAGTCTGCTATTCGCTGCCTTTACGGCCATATATGAGTCCATTGTCTCTCTCTTCTTTTTTAAAATTATTCTGGGAGGGATGGTATCCGTTTTTCTTTTTTTTTTTTCGGTAATTTTTTTCCACCCCTCCTCATTTATCTTTTCCTCACTCTTGTTCTCCTCCGCCGCTGGTTCTGCTGTCACCGTCACCTCCACACCTTCGATCTTCCCTTCTGGGCCGTCCGACGTTGCTTCTGGTGACACTTCTTTTTCTCTTGGCTTCGGTGCTTCCTGCAGTTTGGGTTGGGGTTGGCATTCCGCCCTTACATGACCCTTCTTACCGCAGCCGAAGCACCTCGGCCTCCTGCCCTCAACGAAAACAGTTATTTTTTCCTCTTCGCTAATTTTTACTGTTTCTGGAATTTCTTCCAGTGTTTGTGTCTCCGCCTGAATGGCTATCACTATCTTTTGTCCTTTCCAGAACTCCTCTTCTTCCACTGTGGCCTGGAGGATGTTTATTTTTTCCTCCAGGCCTACCATCACTGCTGCCACCAGACATTCTGCCTCTGCCTCTGGGGGAATGTTGTTCATTGTGATTTTTGATGTCCGCTTTCCTCTATATAATGGTAATAGAATGATGTTTTCTGCTTTGAAAGTCTCCATTGATAGTTTTTTCGCTATCTCTTCAGAGGTAAAACGCACTCCACTGTGCCGTATCTTTTACCTCTGTTTATATATGTTATTTTGTCCATTATTGGTTTCAAACATAACTCTATTTTTTTCTCCTCGATTTTCTGAATCATTCTTGTAGCTGTGTTGTACGTTTTGTAAATAATTCTTTTCCTCTCTATATCTTCATGTTTCTGTACATCTGCGACCACAGTCACTTCCGTGCCCTCTTTCTTTACACTGTCTGCAAATTTTTCTAGATTTTCAACGTTTATTGTTTTAATTTTTTTCCCAGCTACTTCAGCGAATTTTTTCGCTGGAGTTGATGCTGGTATTGATTTTTCTATTTTTTTGGGCGACGCCGCCTCCTTTTTCTTCGGCGATAACGCCTCTTTTTTTCTTGGCGACAACGCCTCTTTTTTTCCTGATGTCAACGCCGGGTATTCGTCCTCGCTCGTCACGGGCGAATAGGAGATGGGGGATTCCATCTTAAACAAATGGCTTTAACAAGCCTTTGGAGATTCCAAAATAATTGTAGTTTTCCCCCACGGAGGGGGGAACACCAACGCGAAGTCCTCGCGTGAAGGCTGACTTCTTCAGTTAAACAACAATAAACAAACAGGTATACAGACAATATAGAAAAACAGAGATAATACTATGAGAGCAAAATATATAAACTTACTAACAGACGCAAAAATAGCTTTCCTCCATGTGTTCTAATCTTTTTTCTCTACATTGTATACTTTATAGACAATAGTCTTTTCTTTAATTTAATTTTTTATTATCCATCTGGACTATTCCATTTCTGCACGCGAATTTTATTTTTAATTTATTCCCATTCATGTGAAACCACTTATTCAAGTTCAAGTCATTGATGCAATTTTATACCAATTGCTATTTTTACTTTTGTTATGTTTCTATTATATTATACTTTAGTTTGATTTTAATTATTACTTACTACTTATTATTCAATTGTTATTATTATTTTTATTGTTAAAGTGAAAGTATCTGACATAAAATAGAGAAACGTTTTTGTTTCACTTTTAACACGTAATACTGAAATAGTGGAGAAGATATGATATTGCTATGGGCTCACCCTAGGCAAGAAGTTGAACATTTTTTTGCCCATGAAACTACATGGACCCTAAGTAAGGTATGTGTAAAATTTGAATGAAATTGGTTGTGTAGTTCTCGAGTTTTAGGGAATCGTAGTGGAGAAGATATGATATTGCTGTGGGCTCGCCCTAGGCAAAAAATTAAATGACACTCCCCGGACCCTAAGTAAGGCATGTGTAAAATTTGAATGAAATTGGTTGTGTGGTTCTCAAGTTTTAGGGAAACATACAGACAGACAGACACACATTCTCAGCTTTATATATATAGATATATATATATATATATATATATATATATATATATATATATATATATACATATATATATGTATATATATATATGGCCACGTTCGGATGGTTTTCTTACGTGCCACCGGCACTAGTATCACAGCTGCAATTTCCATTGATGTTGATCGATTTCGATTCTCACTTGTCTCAACAGGTCTTCACAAGGAGAGTTTTGTGTCCCAAGTTGACCCCAGTTGAACCGTCCAACCCATGCTAGCATGGAAAGCGGACGCTAAACAATGATGATGATGATGATTCCTATATATATATGTATATATATATATATATATATATATATATATATATATATGTGTGTGTGTGTGTGTGTGTATGTATATATCTATCTATATATATATGTATATATATATATATATATATATATATATGTATATATATATATATATATATACATATATATATAGATAGATATATACATACACACACACATATATATATGTATATATATATATATATATATATATATATACATACATATATATATAGGAATCATCATCATCATCATTGTTTAGCGTCCGCTTTCCATGCTAGCATGGGTTGGACGGTTCACCTGGGGTCTGGGAAGCCAGAAGGCTGCACCGGGCCCAGTAGGATCTGGCAATGTTTCTACGGCTGGATGCCCTTCCTAATGCCAACCACTTCGCGAGTGTAGTGGGTGCTTTTTACGTGCCACCGACACGAGGCCAGTCGGGGTGGCGCTGGCAATGGCCACGTTCGGATGGTTTTCTTACGTGCCACCGGCACTAGTATCACAGCTGCAATTTCCATTGATGTTGATCAATTTCGATTCTCACTTGTCTCAACAGGTCTTCACAAGGAGATTTTTGTGTCCCAAGAAGGAAAGGTATGCATAAGTGGACTGGCTACATCCCGTGTAGAGGCCACAGGGGTTATGATCTCACTTGTCCTGCTGGGTCTTCTCACACACAGCATACTTCCAAAGGTCTCGATCTCTAGTCATTTCCTCAGTGAGACCTAAAGTTCGAAGGTCATGCTTCACCACCTCGTCCCAGGTTTTCCTGGGTCTGCCTCTTTCACAGGTTCCCTCAACCGCTAGGGTGTGGCACTTTTTCACACATCTATCTTCATCCATTCTTGCCACATGACCATACCATCGCAAACGTCTCTCTTGCACACCACAACTGATGCTTCTTAGGTCCAGCTTTTCTCTCAAGGTACTTACACTCTGTCGAGTTTGAACACTGACATTGCACATCCATCGGAGCATACTGGCTTCATTTCTTGCAAGCTTACGCATATCCTCAGCAGTCACGGCCCATGTTTCACTGACATGTAGCATGGTTGTTCGTACACATGCGTCATACAGTCTGCCTTTTACTCTGAGCGAGAGGCCTTTTGTCATCAGCAGAGGTAAGAGCTCTCTGAACTTTGCCCAAGCTATTCTTACTCTAGCAGTTACACTTTCAGCACACCCGCCCCCGCTACCTAGGTGACTTGGTCACCTAGGTAACGGAAGGTATCAACTATTTCAAGTTTTTCTCCCTGGAATGTGGCAGAAGTTGGTCTCAGAGCATTTTCAGTGTTTATTGCTCCTGAGCATCTGCCACATACGAAAACTATCTTCCTAGTTAGCCTTCCTTTGACATTGCTGCACCTCTTATGTGTCCATAGCTTACACTTGGTGCATCTTATAGAGTTTCTACCTACACCTTTTCTACAGATCGAGCAGGGCCATCTACCTGAAGGCGTTTGTGATTGGTCTACCTTCCTACTTATTAGGACTTTGGTTTTAGCTAGATTGACTCTAAGGCCGTTCGATTCTAATCCTTGCTTCCACACCTGAAACTTCTCCAGTTCTGATAGTGACTCAGTAATTAGAGCAAGGTCATCAGCATAGATGAGCTCCCATGGGCATCCTGTCTTGAATTCCTCCGTTATTGCCTGGAGGACTATGATAAATAGGAGGGGGCTGAGGACTGAGCCTTAGTGGACCCCTACCTCTACCCGGAATTCTTCACTGTACTCGTTGCCAACCCTCACCTTACTAGCAGCGTCCCTGTACATGGCTCGCACAGCTCTCACTAACCATTCATCTATCCCTAGTTTCCTCATTGACCACCAGATAAGGGATCGGGGGACCCTGTCGAAGGCTTTCTCCATGTCAACAAAAGCCAGGTACAGGGGCTTATCTTTGGCTAGGTATTTCTCCTGCAGCTGCCTTACCAGGAATATAGCATCAGTGGTACTTTTCCCTGGCATGAACCCAAACTGCATCTCATCTAAACTAACTCCCTCTCTAATTAGTTGGGCTATGACCCTCTCTGTAACCTTCATTACCTGATCCAACAGCTTGATACCTCTGTAATTATTTGTATCTAGGGCGTCACCTTTACCTTTGTAGCAGTTGACTATTATGCTGCTACACCAGTCATTGGGTATGACTCCTTCGTGTATCACCTGATTAACTATACGGGTGACTAGGATATAGCCAACACTACTAGATATTTTGAGCATCTCTGCAGTGATTCCTGATGGGCCTGGGGCTTTCCCTGTCTTCATGCTTCTAATTGCCTTAACTACCAAGGAACTGTCAACTCGGATAGCTGGTCCCTCTGTTGGGTCGACATTCGGCAGACTCTCTTTATCCCATTCATTTTCTTTATTCAGCAACCTTTCATAGTGGCGTCTCCAAACCTCTGTCTTTGCATCCTCATTTAGCGCAAGTGAACCATCTTCCATGCGAACACATTTCTCTCCTACCACATCACGATTCTCTCTCACACACTGTCTTGCAACACGAAACACCTCCAGTCTTTAGTCCTCACGGCGCAGAACATTGGCAAATATTTTCTTATCTGCTTCCCCTCTGGCTAGATAGACCTGTCTCCTAGCTTCCCTTTGGCAGTCTGATACAATTCCTTGCTACCAGCATTCTTCCAGTCCTTCCAAGCCTGTCTCTTTTCTCTAATAGCCCTGTCTACAACATTGTTCTACCACCATGTTACCTTGGGACGAGAGGGGACTTTGTACCATCCACAGATATGGCCAGTGGCTCTCAGCAGGTTGTCCCTTAGAAACGTCCAGTTGCCTTCTATCCCATGTGATACTCTGTCCCCTTCTACTTTGTCAAAGGCTTCAAGTAACATGTCCCTAAATCTCTGTCCATTCGCAGGATCTTTAAGCTTCCAGATCCTTCTTCTCCATGTTGGTCGTCTTCTGGTTGTCCTCTTAGTCCTGATCCTAAATTCACTAACTACCAGTCTATGTCGCGGGGTACAGTCTTCGCCTGGGAAGGTTTTGGCATTTATAAGCAGCCAGCTTTCCCTTTTCCTGGCAAGTGTGTAGTCAATTTGGCTGGTATGTTGGCCCGATCAGTAGGTGACTAGGTGGCTGGTTGGTTTCCTGAAGTTAGTGTTGCAAACCATAAGATCATTTGCATCGCAGAACTCCAGCAGCCTGGTTCCCTCCTCATTGCGGGAACCATAGCCATAGCCTCCATGTACACCATGGAAGCCCCAGTATGTCATCCAACGTGACCATTGAATATATATATATCAACAGGTAAAACCCAACCATATAAATTTAATGAAAACCTTAGATATATAAATGCTAATAGTGATCACCCACCATCAAGTAAAAAATCGTTGCTAAATAATACTAGTAAACGAATATCATTATTTTGTTATGATTTAGAGATTTTCAATAAACATGCACCTTATTATAATGAAGCCCTGCGAGAGGCAGGATACAATAATAATATTAATAACAATTATAATAATTATAATAACAATAATAGTAGTAATAGTAGTAGTAATAATAATAATAATAATAATAACAGTATTGATGATGATAATAATAATAATAATAAAACATAAATATAAATATAAATAAAAATAGAAATAAGACTAATTTTAATTTGAATTTATTTCAATAAATGATGATAATTTTAATTTTAATTCAATAAATGATAATAATTTTAATAACATTAAAAAGAAATATAATTATGATAATAATAATAAAATAGTAGTAATAATAATAATAATAATAATAATAATAATAATATTAATAATAGTAGTGTTAATTATAATAATAATAATAATAATAATAATAATGATAAAAATATAACTAATATGAATAAAATTTGGTTAATTGTTCCTTATGGGGCTCAAGTTAAAACTAATATTATTAAAGAGATTTTAAATATTATCGAACAATTCATTCATAATAATCGTAACTATAAAAAAATTTTCTCTAGTAATAATTTTGGAGTTGGTTATTCTACCACTAATAATGTAACTAACATTATTTCTTCTTTTGACAAATTTAAGTTGAATAATTTTTATAAAACGAAATTTTATAATCATACCAACAATAATAAAGATAACATACTGATAGATTGTACATGTACAGATAAAAGTAATAGTAATTTAATAATAAATGTAATTTACATGATGTTGTTTATAAATGTTATGGTAGCTTTAATTAATGTGAATAATAGGAATAATAATAACTTAAATGCTATCTATATAGGGTCTACTTCCTCTAAAATTAAATTAAGAGTAGCTCAGCATATACATTCCTTTAAGAATAGAAATCTTATTAACTCTACTGGGCTTAGCAAATACATATGGGAACTTAAATCTCAACGAATTAAGCATAATTTAAAATGGGAGATAATTTGCAAGGTGAAATCATATAGTATAGGTAGTAATTCCTATACTTTTTATGTATTAGTGAATTTAAAGAAATATTATTTAATAATCATAAATTAGTTAATTCATTGGACGAGTGTAAAATTAAATGTAGACACAAATTACTTTATTTATATAATAAATTTTTAGATAAATAGTGACTATATTTAAACCCTATTTTTGTTTCTTATTTGTAGTTATATTTTGTACTAGTATTTATTCTATAATTTAGCATGTGATTATATATTGTATATTACATAATTTAATAAGTCTAAATTAATATTTGTTATTAAATTAATTAATTAATTAATTATAGTAGTGTTGTGATTGCACTTCTGTAGGTGATTTGAATATAAGTCAATAAGAGTTAGTAAAGGTTTTTTTAAATAGAGTTAGGTTATATTTAGATGTTTATTTAATTACTAAATATATAATTTATTTAATGAATATAGATTAAAAGATAGTTATTTAATTTTTTTTTTATTTTTGTGATTGATATTGTTATTACTATTATGCTTATTATATGCCTACCAACATTAATAGTAGAAATATTAAAATTACTAAATCTCTATAAAAGAGATTACGGCAGCGTTTACTGGAAATTAATTGTTATCGCCATATTAATATGGCATTCTTATAGATATAAGAATAATCGCTGCCGCTGGTCAGCTCCATGAGGCCACCGCCATCAAGATAGCTATTGATACACGATCTGTATCCATTATAACCTTCGAACACCATTCGCTCGTGGCCGTTTGCCAGCTCTGCCTGGCCCCGTGTCGGTGGCACGTAAAAGCACCATCCGTTCGTGTTCGTTGCCAGCCTCGCCTGGCCCCGTGCCGGTGACACGTAAAAGCACCGTCCGTTCGTGGCCGTTTGCCAGCTCTGTCTGGCACCGTGTCGGTGGCACGTAAAAGCACCATCCGTTCGTGGCCATTTGCCAGCTCTGTCTGGCCCCGTGTCGGTGGCACATAAAAGCACCATCCGTTCGTGTCCGTTGCCAGCCTCGGCTGGCCCCCGTGCCGGTGACACGTAAAAGCACCGTCCGCTCGTGGCTGTTTGCCAGCTCTGTCTGGCAACCGTGTCGGTGGCACGTAAAAGCACCATCCGTTCGCGTCCGTTGCCAGCCTCGGCTGGCCCCCGTGCCGGTGACACGTAAAAGTACCGTCCGTTTGTGGCCGTTTGCCAGCTCTGTCTGGCCCCATGTCGGTGGCACGTAAAAGCACCATCCGTTCGTGTCCGTTGCCAGCATCGCCTGGCCCCGTGCCGGTGACACGTAAAAGCACCATCCGTTCATGGCTGTTCGCCAGCTCTGTCTGGCACCTGTGCAGGTGGCACGTAAAAAACACCCACTACACTCGCGGGGTGGTTGGCGTTAGGAAGGGCATCCAGCCGTAGAAACACTGCCAGATCTGACTGGGCCTGACGAAGCCTTCCAGCTTCACAGACCCCAGTTGACCCGTCCAACCCATGCTAGCATGGAAAGCGGACGCTAAACGATGATGATGATGATGATGATGAACAAGGGAGATCAGCCGCTTCACACTGCCAGTCCGACAGCTACAGACGCGTTTCGGGGTATTGCCCCTTGTCAATGTATCGCAGTCAGACCCTGCAGGTGTCGCCACTGACGTCTCTGTTCGAAGGTTTCTATTTACCTAGTTTCAGTGGAATACATCCACTTGTTTTCAATAATAGAAATATTAAAATTACTAAGTCTCTATAAAAGAGATTACGGCAGCGTTTACTGGAAATTAATTGTTATCGCCATATTAATATGGCATTCTTATAGATATAAGAATAATCGCTGCCGCTGGTCAGCTCCATGAGGCCACCGCCATCAAGATAGCTATTGATACACGATCTGTATCCATTATAACCTTCGAACAAGGGAGGTCAGCCACTTCACACTGCCAGTCCGACAGCTACAGACATGTTTCGGGGTATTGCCCCTTGTCAATGTAGCGCAGTCAGACCCCGCAGGTGTCGCCACTGACGTCTCTGTTCGAAGGTTTCTATTTACCTAGTTTCAGTGGAATACATCCACTTGTTTTCAATAATAGAAATATTAAAATTACTAAGTCTCTATAAAAGAGATTACGGCAGCGTTTACTGAAAATTAATTGTTATCGCCATATTAATATGGCATTCTTATAGATATAAGAATAATCGCTGCCGCTGGTCAGCTCCATGAGGCCACCGCCATCAAGATAGCTATTGATACACGATCTGTATCCATTATAACCTTCGAACAAGGGAGGTCAGCCGCTTCACACTGCCAGTCCGACAGCTACAGACGCGTTTTGGGGTATTGCCCCTTGTCAATGTAGCGCAGTCAGACCCGCAGGTGTCGCCACTGACGTCTCTGTTCAAAGATTTCTATTTACCTAGTTTCAGTGGAATGCATCCACTTGTTTTCAATAATAGAAACTAGGTAAATAGAAACCTTCGAACAGAGACGTCAGTGGCGACACCTGCGTGTCTGACTGCGCTACATTAACAAGGGGCAATACCCCAAAACGCATCTGTAGCTGTCGGACTGGCAGTGTGAAGCGGCTGACCTCCCTTGTTCGAAGGTTATAATGGATACAGATCGTGTATCAATAGCTATCTTGATGGCGGTGGCCTCATGGAGCTGACCAGCGGCAGCGATTATTCTTATATCTATAAGAATGCCATATTAATATGGCGATAACAATTAACATTAATAGTATTAAGTATATATATATTTTATGGTAATAGTTTTAGTAATGTTAAATAAATAATTTTGAATATGTAGTAAAAAAATATTTTCTTTATGAACTATTTATTTATAATGATAATATGTACTTTATTTATTCAATTAATGAGCGAAGTATTTGATTTAAATATAAATTACTTTACTTATATAAGTTTAATTTATTATTTTAGCATTTGGTTTGAAGATTAATATGATATATAATATATATTTGTTATAAATGACAGTTTGTAATATATAGTTTGTAATAACTTTTTTTATATATTAATCAAAATGTATTTATATTATATATTTCAAATTAGATTTATTTAGATGTTTATTTAATTAATTAATATTATTTATTAATGAATATTAATTACATTATAGTTTTTAAATTAACTTAAGTTTATTAATTAGTAGCTATAATATAGATACTGATTGAATTAGCACTGAGTTAATATAGAATGTGTGTAAAAGTTGTTTTCTTTAAATAAAGATTTGGCTCCAACATAATCATATTTATATATATGAAATAAATTAATTTGTATAAGATTATTAGAGAATATACAGTAAATAGTAGTTATATAAATTACTAGCAGTATCGCCCGGCGTTGCTCGGGTTTGTAAGGGAAATAACTATATAAGCATTTTTATAGATGTCAATTCGGGCTTTCTTAGCCATTTCCGTTTTGGTGTCTTCAAGCCATGAAGTCGTTGTTCTAAAAGAACGCTGGTCTCCTTGACAATGCTTTACGACGTTGATTTCCTTACACTCCCTTCCCCACAGCTTCACGAGGGAGGGAAGAAGGGGGAGAAGCAAACAGGTGCAGGTGTGACCATGGACGCCAACTCCGCCGCCATCGACACACGAAAAATTATGCATTAAAATGGAATAAAAATGATGTTAAATTATTTTTAAAATCGTAGACTCATCGTAGACGTGCACTAATACCCAGACGGGCTCGATATGAATCACGACTATAAGATACCCAAATTTGGTTAAACTGCACCGCAAAATGTGGGAGTAGTTAGGAATCTAAATCGAAGGGGACAGACACTCACACAACTACAGTTTTATATATATAGATTTCAATTTATAGAGTTTTGAGTATAATTTATCGTAGTTAATTCTAAATTTTAGTTTTATAGTGAAAGACATTATAGTGTAGAGTGATTCTATTCTCTATTAGTGACTTTATTCTCTTTATCCATTAAAGCTAAAATATATTCGTAGTTTTCATTGATAAAATGTATATTTCCATCTGTTTGTTCTATTTCTGTTAATAATGTAATTCCACGAGTTTTTATAAACACTTAAGACATTTTCCGTTTTGAAGTTTTTTAGTTAATGACACGCTTTTTGAGAGATAAGTAAACTTTTTTATTTAAGAAATATTATTGATTGTTAAATTTGAATTTATAATTTTTTTTATTTGTTAATGATAATTTAGATATGTACATTTATTTAATTATTATTAGTTTATAATTATTATATCCGAACGTAAATTTTAAGATATTAGTTTGCGATACAGATCATAAAAATGTTTTTGATAGTAGTAATAATAAGTATTTTATAAAGATAGGTTATATATTTTTAATTTGAATTTTTCAATTTTTGTATTTCATAGATATTTTCTATAGATATCAGTAATATTTATGTAAGTAATAATGGACTAATTTATTTTTGGTTATATGTTTATACGGTTATTGATAGAAAAAATTTAGATTTTTAATTACTATATTTGTTGATTATATTTTAGATACTTATTTTTATGTATTTATTATTTTATAATTATTATATGCGAACTAAAATCTAAAAATATTAATAGTGATTAGTTTGTTAAAAAATTTGGTAATTAAATATTGGAGTATAATTGGGTTAAAGATATTCTATAGTTTATTAATGTTTTTTTAAGCTAAATTATATCTTTGCAGATAAATACATATTTCTATCTATTTACTGTACTTTTTTTTTTACCTTAAATATTAAATATTTAAAATAATAAATGTGTTGATGGAAACTAATCCTAATGTTTTAAGTTTCAAATTTAGTTAATGGAGTTTCTTCTATAAGAAAAATTATTATTTTATTTATTTTTAAATAAATATTGTTTAACTCTATTTGCTTATTTATTTAACTATTATTTTTAACCTGAAGAATGATTATAATTTTAAATTGAATTCATTTCAATTAAATTTAAATTTAATTGTAATTCGAATTTAATTGCAGCCATGAAACATATGTAGTTTTTTTACTTATTATATATTGATAATTCATTCTTTTTTACTTATTATATACTGATTATTCATTTTTATACTTTTGAGATCTAGTTATACAGGGTGTCCATAAAGTCTCTTTACAATTTAAAAAAATTATTACAAAGGCAGTTTATGAGATATTTTAACCAGATTTGTTTTATTTTAATAAGTTTTTATTGATATTAAATCTTTGTGTTTCACTTACTCTGTTGATGGAAGGGAACTGATTCACTGAAACCCTATAAAATGAGGATGAAGCATTCCTCAAGCGAGTTTGTTTTAGTGATGAGGTGACTTTCATGTTTCAGGGAAATTAAACAGACACAATGTGAGAATCTGGGGATCAGAACACCCCCATGTGACTAGAGAGCTTCAACGGGATAGTCCAAAAATGAATGTGTGGTGTGGAATCATGTGCAATTGAATAATTGGTCCATTTTTCTTGAACGAGGCAACAATTACTGCAGATGTTTACCTTGACCTTCTGACTGAATATGTGGCACCACAACTGATTGATTTACAATCAACCATTATTTTCCAGCAAGATGGTGCACCACCACATTGGGGACGGCATGTTCGTCAGTTCCTCAATCAAACATTTTTAGACCGATGGATTGGAAGGTATGGGCCAATTCCATGGCCACCGCATTCGCCAGATATCACTCCATTGGACTTCTTTTTATGGGGTTATGTAAAAGATATCATGTATCAAACAAAGATATGGGATATTGCTGACTTAAAGCAAAGGATTCGTAATGCCATTACCACCGTTGATGAGGCTATCCTACAGCGAACATGGCAAGAAATCGAGTACTGTCTTGATGTGCTTCAGGCAACTAATGGTGCCCATATTGAGGTCTATTGAATAACAGTTGAAAAACTTTAATAAACAATTATTACAATAAAATAAATCTGGTTAAGATATCTTGTCAATTACCTTTGTAATAAAATTTTAAAATTGCAAAGAGACTTTATGGACACCCTGTATGTTTTATAAAAATATATTTTATTTGTTATTTATGTTTTGGTTTATGTCTATCACTGTTTGAGTTGTATAATAGTGGTTTTTATCTCTAATTTATATTTTATATATATACATATGAATCTCTCTCTCTCTCTCTCTCTCTCTCTCTCTCTCTCTATCTATATATATATATATATATATATATATATATATATATATATATATATGGGAATATATATATATATATGGGAATATATACACACACATGACATGTATATATAAATTTAAATTTAAAATGAGTGTGAGAAATTGGATATCAATTTAGTTAACATCAATTTAACACCAGTGGTCTAGCATATTAAAGTCTGAAGGTTCAGTAAATTGTATTATATACATATGAGAGGAATGACCACTATGTGGATAACCCTTATGCTAGAAGTAGATCCACTAAGAAATGTTCTCAAGAAAAATTTACCAAACACCAGAACATCAAGACAAATGAAAAGTAACATAAATATAGATTAGTGACATATATGTTTCACTATTAATAGAATTGTGTAATTTTACTTATGCAATATGTCCGTAGATCTTCAGTGTGAACGTCCATACAAATATAATTTGCAGAACTATATAAAGGGACATCCACACAAGGCCAGACCTGTATATAGTTCTACCTATTACACTTGCAGTTATTTTTCAAAAGTCCTCGTTTTGGCATGCTAAATTACTGGAAAATAATACTGCAGAATATAATTTACTGCAGTGGCTTTTGCTGGTTAGAGAACATATTAATTTAAATTTAAAATGAGGGTGAGAAATTGGATATTAATTTAATTAACATCAATTTAAAACCAGTGGTCTAGCATATTAAAGTCTGATGGTTCAGTAAATTGTATTATAGACATATGAGATGGATGACCACTATGTGGACAACCCTTATGCTAGAAGTAGATCTACTATGGTCTTACCACTAAGAAATGTTCTGACCACTAAGAAATGTTCTCAAGAAAAATTTAGCAAACACCGGCAAAAGCCACTGCAGTAAATTATTTTCTGCAGTATTATTTTCTGGTAATTTAAAGTGCCAAAACGAGGACTTGTATTTGTTTTTCTCTATTTGTTGTATAAGTTTAAACATATCATGACACCTGTTGTCTGCCTATTCATCCTTTCTTCTGTTATGAAGTCCATTTTGTATGTGTGTGTGTCTACCAAATGTCACTTGAACTTATAATAAAAGACATTTGCCCAAGATACAATGCAGAGAAAACAAATCCAGAATCATATTATTACGAAGTGACCTTTTTTTTTTACCATACAGCTATATATTGCTGATATATTTTCTAAAATCCACAGGTCAGTGGGGTAGCTACTATGCTTCATCCATTGGGACTAGGGATTCACCCTAGCTATATGAACTTTTTTCCCGTATGAAAATGAGAATGAAATACAGCATATTAAGATCTGTTAAAGCTTAACTACAATAACTGTACAGTTATACAATAATAAGAGTATGTCATCCATTCCATAGTTAGGATTGTTTAGTTCTTTACCAAGAGTGAAATATAGTAGATAACAACTCTTAAGGTAGAAAAAGTGACAAGTGTATAATAAAAATTGTAGCTTTCAGAAATGTTGTCTTATAAGACTACACATTCAATACTACCTATATGCAATATTATCATGTAAAGCATCAAATGTTTGAATTACTTATGTATGTTAATTTTATCTATATTGTACTTTACATTTCTTTTATCTTTTCTTCATTGTTTCTATTAATTAGTTTCTTTCAAATTAGAGAAAAAGAAATAGGTAAGAAGAATGAGTCAGAGATAAAGCTAGAGAGATAAATATCTCCTTGGAAGAGATAATAGGAAATGAAAACTAGAGATAGATTAAAAAAAAACAATAAAAATACTAACCAGAAAGGATGAGTGATTGATCTCTCATACAAAATGCACATAACATTCCACTGAGCAACAGAAACATTTATTTATTTGATAAGTTTTGAGGTTGAAGAAAGTAAAGAATGGGATGTTATTTGTTTGACACACTTGTTCTAATTTTATTGAAAATATCTACATTAGAAGATATCTACATCAGATTCATCCATTTTCTCAAAGTACTTTCCATAGCATGCAGTAGCAAAGTTGTGAAAATTAAAACAACTTATTTTTTCATAAATTAATTATAAAAAACATTACAAAATATTTCATGGAAACAGAAATTAACATTTACATTGAAATTTTTGTGATGAAGTCCAAACACTAAACCTAAATACAGATGGTATCAATTACAAAATGTCCATCCCTCAAAAAACAAATAAAAAATATTAAAAAGTAGTTTGCAATTTTCATAATTCACAGAAAAAACTACACCTGTGGAGAGAGTTTCAAACTGTAAAGGATCAAAGAGGACATCACAAACAACATGGATATCTTCCATGGTGTTCATGGAATTGGTTCCCATAACAAAGAGAGAACAAAGTTACTGGAGTTCTGTGATGCAAATAACCTACTGATCTGCAACACCAACTTCAGGAAGCCAGCCAGCCACCTGATAACCTATCAATCAGGTGACTCTGCTAGCCAGATCGATTTCATTCTCACCAGGAAGCAGGATGCATGGTTGCTCTGAGATACAAAAACCTTCCCTGGTGAAGAATGTGCCCCCCCCCCCCAACATAGACTAGTCATTAGTAACTCTAGACTCCAGGCCAGAAGGATGCCAAGAAGCAGACCAACCTGGAAAAGAAGGATTTGGAAGCTTAAGGACCCTTCATATGGTCAGAGATTTAGGGACATCCTAATTGAGAAATTTGATGAGAGGGAGGGGAGCTACAAACTTTTGACATAGAGGGCAACTGGGAATTTCTGCAAGACAGCTTGCAGAGTGTCACAGACCAAATCTGTAGCTGGTGCAAAATCCCTTCCAGACTTAGGGTAATGTGGTGGTGGAACAATACTGTAGACAGGGCCATTAGAGCAAAGAAATAGGCCTGGAAGAGTGCAGGTAGCAGGGAACTGTATCAGATAGCCAGAAGGGAAGCTAGGAGACAGGTATATCTAGCCAAGGAGAAGCTAGCGAAAATGAAAGTCTTAGTAAGTAGGAAGGCAGACAAATCACAAATCACTTCAGGTAAATGGCCCTGCTTAATCTGTAGAAAAGGTGTGGGTAGATACTCCATATGATGCACCCAGTGTAAGCTTTGGATACATGAAAGGTGCAGCAACATCAAAGGAAGGTTAACAGGGAAACTAACTTTTGTATGTGGAAGGTGCACAGGTACAATAAACGCTGAAAATAGACAGAAAATAGACTCCATCAACTGCCAGGGGGGGGGGTGCAAGCCAGAGGTAGTAGATAGCTTCTATTATCTAGGTGACCAAGTTAGTAGTGGAGGTGGATGCTCCGAGAGTGTAGCTGTGAGAGTAAGATTAGACTGGGCAAAGTTCAGAGAGCTCCTACCCCCGCTGGCAACAGAGGGCTTCTCTGTCAGAGTGAAAGGCAGATTGTTTGATGCCTGTGTGTGAACTGCTATGCTGCATGGCAGTGAAACATGTGCTATGTGTAGGCTTGAGAGAAATGAAGCTAGTATGCTTCGCTGGATGTGCAATGTCAGTGTGCATGTTTGACAGAGTGTAAGCATCTTGAGAGAAAAGTTGGTCATAAGAGGAATTAGATGTGGTATGCAAGAGAGATAACTGCACTGGTATGGTCATGTGAAGTGTATGGATGAGGACAATTGTGTAAAGAAGTGCCAATCTTTAACTATGGAGGGTACCTGTGGTAGAGGCAGACTGTGGAAGACATGGGATGAGATGGTGAAGCATGATTTTCGAACTTTGAGCCTCACAGGGGCAATGACTGGTGACTGAAACCTTTGACAATGTTCTGTGCTTTAGAGGATCCATCAGGCCAAGTGGACCCATGCTAGTGGCACATAAAGAACATCTTTTGAATGTTGGGCCTGACAGAGGCAAAGTGGCTGAGTTCCTTTTGAGTGTTGGGCCTCACGGAGACAATGACCAAGAGATTTGGCATTATGTCACACTTGGGAAGACCCATCAAGCTGAGCAATATCACAATCATGGCAGATACTGGTGTCACACATATTGGCACCTGTGCCAGTGGCACGTAAACACACCCTGGTATCATGCAAAGGGCACCTGTACCGATGGCACGTAAAAGCACCCATTATACTCTTGGAGTGGTTGGCATTAGGAAGGGCATCCAGCCATAGAAAACCATGCCAAATCAGACTAGAATCTGGTGCAGCCTTCCAGCATGCCAGCGCAGTCAAACCATCCAAATCATGCTGGCATGGACAACGAATGTTAAATGATGATGATGATGATGTGTGTGTGTTGCTGTTGTAAGGCATGAAATAAAGTTGCTCTTACTTTGAGTTGCAATCTGCGACAATCCTTACCAGTAAACTAGCCAGACCTCACAGTTGTAACCATGTGTAAGCTCTCCCAACCACTTGCCAGCAAGGACACCTACACTACAACCACACCCAGCACATGACTTGACTTCACCACAGAGAAGTTGTGGAGGTACCATCTAGTGAGGTACAGGGTCAGAACATACTTTAAGAAAGAGGCTGTCTTCAACTCGCACTCTCTCTCCAAGGCATCCTGCATCATTGCAATTGTCTTCTCTCCCACTTTATCACCTCAGTTCACTCCCTCTGTTTGCCTTTTGATGTAGCTACATGCTTTTTGGAGTGATCCTGTAATAGGTTAGTGATCCCCCAGCTTCTCACACATTGAGAATAGTCCTCACCTATTCATATCCTGATTTAGGTTTGGGATCTCATTTCCTCTGTGAAACACAAGCTTACCCATTTTATATCTTTTGAGCCTGAACCCCAGCACTATACCCCCTTCTATAGCCTCTGTTTTTTTTTTTTGCTGTCAATCCAAACCAATTAAAATGATTCACAATTTCCTCCGCCAATGCCACACTCTCATCTACCAGGATGTCATCAATATATGAATTGGTAGCCTGCTCCATTTTGGCTACTTTTCCCAAAACCACCTTGAGGACCTTTATCATGATATTTGGTGCTGAACTCAGTCAAGTTAGACAGTATGTTCTGCCCCTGTACCTCACTAGATGGTACCTCCACAACTTCTCTGACATGTGGAGCTGCAAACAAACTGACTTGAAGTTAACAATCATAGTCGCTGCCCTCACTCACCTCCACACATCCACTGCCTCACCACCAATATGATAAGACATGTGCTCATCAATTCCCTGAAGTCCAGCACTGGTTGAACTTTATTCTTTGTTGGCTGAACTACAGCCATCAACAGCAGTACACTGCATCTTCTCTCCATGGTATCAAAATGCCCTCCTCTATCCATCTGTTCACCTCTCTCTTGAACTCAAACCTAGCTTCTCCTTTCAGGGTGAGCTCATAACAACTCACCCTGTTTCTCAGTGCAGTGGGGGTGGGGTGTCTTCTGTCTAATAGTACTTCACAGTTCATCTTTCGCCAAATTCAGCATGGAAGCCCTCATCTTCAATTGTGCCTATGGTATCTCCACTTTCTGGTCACAAAAGCCAGCTTCACCACCCACTCCATCGCTGCTCCAGTAAACCTTGCTAAGCCTGCCAACCTTCTAATCTTGCTCACATACTCTCCTCCTTCCAATCCCTTCCCACCTCTCCCTTCCTCCACAGTGTGTGCAAGTGTTTTTGTATCCTCCATTATGTTTTATTTATATCCCTGTAAGTTAGCAATTCAACAACAACAACAAAAAAAAAGAATGATAGAATAAGTACCAGACTTTAAAAGTAAGTACTCGACTTGATTTGTTCGACTAAATCCTTCAAGGAGGTGTCTAACATGACTGCAGTCCAATGACTGAAATAAGTATAAAATAAAAGTAAATGAAAAGTTGACTATGCCAACCATGACCCCTGGTACTGAATGGAAGAGAAGTAACGTAGAGAATATTTGCCAGCTAATCATGACCAAATATGTTACACATGGTGAATTATTTGATTTACAAATTGCAACAATTGTAAGTTAGGCTTTGGTGTTGTGTTTATAAAATATACGTTAAAACAGTGAATTAGGTAATTTTAATTAATTTTAGTAGCCATCATATTAATAACAATATTAATAATTAAATATATTAGTAACAATATTAAGAATTAAATACTGTGTATCGGCTGCTAACACGCTTCCATTCTCTATGTCACTTCCGTTTCATACTGGACGGATTTTCATTACGTACGTGTTCTACAAGTTTACCAAGTAAACGTTTCAAGAACAGATAAGAGGGAAAGGTAATAGATAACTGGGACGCGAGAGAACGACTAAAGTCGGAAATCAGATAACAATACATTAAAAACACAAACTATAGTGGATGAATGAATTATCTCGCATAAAAAGTACATTACATTTTATTGTGTAGCGGGATATTAAGAACATCCATTCGAGGGTTATTTTGCTTGGAGTATATTGAGATATTTTTAGTTGTCACTGTTAAAATTTACTAAATAGCATTTTCATAGTAGTTAATCACATTGTTTAATAATTGCTAAGTTTCTTCGTGATGGCTTCTGAAAAGACACAGCTTAAAGAAGAGAAGGTCGCTATTATAGGGAGGTAAGTTCATGGATTAAAATAATCTCATTAACATCTTTACTATCAATATAAACATTTCTTCTTTACGTACCCTAACGTTGCGGACTCAAACGACAAAATGTTGCCGGACAACATTACCATTTAGTTACATTTGGTTTGAGTGATAAATTCTAAAGATACTAGCAACGGGGATAATGCAGAATCGCACCAGCCCCCGAGCATGATTTCCCGAGATGACTGTCGCTTATTTTATACGTAAGGATTGGAAGAAGAAAGTATTTATGGAAATTGACGATTTGGCGGTATTATGATGTAAGCATGTGCTAAAACTCCTCATAACTTTTTTATGTTTACGAATTTACGCATATTGGCAAGAGTAAAGAATACGTGCACGTAGTGGTTAGGGTTTTTGTTACGCCGAAAACTGGTGGTGTACGTATTCTTTACCTCCGCCCGCATTTTTGATTTTGAAGTATTTAAAAAATTGGAGCTTATAAAGAGAAACGAATGGTAGATTCGGACTGTCCGTATTTTAAAACCACGAATCAGAAAAAAAAGGGTGGTGGTGGTGAAGTTTGCTCTTTTGATGGATATCATTTTGCAACGTATGAAAATCTTTAACACTATATGCTGTTGACAAGTAGTGCAGAAGCTGCATCTTCTTGTTGAATACGAATACATTACCGCTGATAGTAATGTGTACAAAATAAATAACTCCAGTAAGTTGTGCATGTAAGTCTTAGCACGTTGAATCTATCGGGAAGATAACGGAAACTACGAAATATTCTTTGTTTCCGTTTATATACCGCTGTGTTGGTTTGTGTACATATGGTGTCATAAAAATTAAGATTTTAGGCATAACCACAAATATATACCCCTCGACCTTGTTGCCTCTTAACTTCCAGAAAATGGATACTTTTTGACGAAGCTTTCAACAAATAATCGCTTAAATCCTGTAGAGCGTATGTAAAGATTTGAGTAAATTTATAGTTTCGCACCAGACTTGATTCCGTGTTTTGTTTTTTGTTTGTTTTTTAATGCCCGGCTCAGACCCTTTAGTTTGACCTATCTTCACCCATTAACAAAAACAAATAAACCCAGTCTGCTGGGTCTTAACAACTGTGTAGAAAACGAATATGACAAAAAAAAAATTTGCGCAAACGAACCTGAGGGGTGGGGAGAGAACTTTCGGAAAATTCACAAGATCCGATTTTTCCATCATAACTTTCAGGAAAATGGATATATATATATATATAGATTTTTTTTTACGGAATCCCACGTTTTTGGTTATGGAGGATCTGATTCTCAAAAAAAAAAATAATAATAAATCGCATTTTCAAAATTTCAATTCTCGGGCCTTGGCCTTCAAGCAGGCTATCCACATGCTAGAAATGACAGCCAAAATCTCACAAAACTGCGATAGCATAATGAAAAAAATATGTAATCAATCTACTCACCTTTCTGCAAATATTTGTTTCAGAGTAATTTCCCGCAGTAGTATGACAAAGTAATTCACGTGAAATTAAAATATTTTAAAAAACATTTTTCGAATTTTTTTTTCAATCAATCTACGTGGGAAAATACGGAGATGAAGAATATGGAAAAAATAAACACAAATTAAAATTTTAATTTCAAATTTTTCATGGAAAACTCCGAAACAAATCCCCCTCCCCTCCATCTCACTGTCTAAAAGTGTAAATGAACGGGTGTTTTGTCTGTTTCTGCATGCGTTATTGTGAAACAGTAAAAGGATCACGGCAGCACTCGGTCACTAAAGCGAAAACAAAAAAAAAATCAGTCTAATAAGTGTTCATTATATTATCGCAGTTTTGTGAGATTTGGCTGTCATTTCTAGCATGTGGATAGCCTGCCTGAAGGCCAAGGCTGTAGAATTGGGAGGGAAGAGTGTTGGGGGTATATATATATATATATATATATATATATATATATATATATATATGTAACGGTAGAAATTGATTAGTTACTCAATATTAAGCACCATCCGATTGTGGTCGTTTCTTACAAAGTGCAGGTCAGCAGATGCAATGATAAAAAGTTGTTGTTAGGACAGCAAGTTGTAAGATGAACAATGCATGAAGTTTTCATTGTTTAGTAGTAGTAATTACAGAGAGAGATAGAATGATGTTGTAAGGGACAGAATTAGAGCTAGAATGAATTGTAGGATGTTGTCTCACAGTTGCTTTCTCCCTCTGACCAAGGTTGGTCAGCCAGACCTTGTTGAGTTGTCACCGATTGTGACTAACTCCGTTAAGTCGTCACGACTGTGACAAACTGATTTTTGCTTGGGTTGTGCTGGCTTATATAACTATCCAGAAGGATAGATATATCATTGAGAACACTAGATTTAGTTGGTGGTCTTGTTATCTCTATTCTAGCTTTTGGTGGAGTAGAAGAGGTTAGAAAGGGTCAAGTGGTGAAGACATTATTTCAGCCTAGCTAAAGGCATCTGGAAAATGTAAAACTGCTGTCAGAGAAAGGCCATTGTTCCACTGTGGGAAAAGTTCTGTTGCAGTGTTAATTTAAATTTGGATATGATGGATCGAATCCACTTCATGCATGCAAGATCCACCACATATATATTTAAATATAAAAATGGAACAAAAACGCAATAGAGGACAATAAAACAATCGGACAGATAGATAATACAAAGACGCACAAGAGAAACAACAATTAGAAGGATAAGCAAAAGAATATGGGTCATTCGTGGCCTTCTTTCCTCAGTCAAGTACCAGAAGTCACAACCGTTTCTGGCAGTTACACTTGAGATGGTGCGATCTGGTTGCCCCCCAAAAAGTCTAAGCTAAGAGCATTAGACCCCTTTGTAAGAAAGCTAGTGAATGTTTACAGCAACAAAGACAAAAAACGGAAAGCATGGTACACAATTGCAAATACAAACAACAAGAAAATAACAGCAGGTGTCTTTCAACTGAGAATGGATCCAATTGAGTTGGCATGTATGAAGTGAAAGCCTAAAGGCAGGAACATAGGAAGTGGATATAAGAAGTGTTGGCGGTCAGCAGTCAGGCCAAGAAAGAAAGATCATCATGGCTGGCTGGACACTGGTCATGTGGAAGGAGGAGAGATGTATAGGGGACAGCAGGATTGAAGGATTAGAAAAAATCAGAGACAAAGAGAAAGGTACAGGGGAGATAAACGAGTGGGAAATAGTGGGAGTTAAAGAGAGGGCCAAGAAATGTGAGAGAGAGGGGGGAGTGAGAAAAAGAAAAAAAAGTAAGAAAGTAAGAGGGGGACTAAAAGATATAGTAAGAGTTGTACAAAATTTAGATACCTATTATAAGGTGAACACAAGTGTGTATGTATGCTGCTATTTGTATATATAAATATATATACGGAACAAAAATGCAATAAAACATTCAGACAGATAGTCGATACACAGGCAGACAAGAGAAACAACATTAGAAGAACAGGCAAAAAATATGGGTCATTTGTGGCCTTTCCTCAGTCAAGTACCAGAAGTCACAACCGTTTCTGGCAGTTACACTTGATACGGTTCGATCTGGTTGCCCTCAAAAAAAGTCTAAGGTAAGAGCATTAGACTCCTTTGTAAGAAAGTTAGCAAATGTGTATAGCAACAAAGACAAAAAACAGAAAACATGGTTTACAATTATGAATACAAACAAGAAAAAAACAACAGGTGTCTTTCAACTGAGAATGGATCCAATTGAGCTGGTGTGTATGAAGTGAAACCCTGCAGGAACATAGCAGATGGACATAAGAGGTGTTGGCAGTCGGCAGTCAGGCCAAGAAAGAAAGATCATGGATGGCCAGACACCAGTCATGTGGAAGGAGGAGAGATACATAGAGGGCAGCGGGATTGAAGGATTAGAAAATAATCAGATAAAGAGAAAGGTACAGGGGAGATAAACAAGTGGGAAATAGTGGGAGTTAAAGAGAGGGCCAAGAAATGTGAGAGAGAAGAGGTGCAAGAAAAAGAAAAAAAGGAAGAAAGTAAGAGGGGTACTAAAAGATAGAGTAAGAGTTGTACAAAATTTAGATACCTATTATAAGGTGAGCACAAGTACGTATGTCGCTATATGTATATATATAAATATAAAAATGGAACAAAAACTCATTAGGGGACAATAATATATATATATATTTTTGTTGAAAATTTGAAATTTTACAAACAATTATTTTTCAGAATCCTAATCTACGTATTTTGCAAAAAAAAAAAAAAAAAAAAAATTTCTGGAAAAAGTGAAAATTGAAGTGGGTCCACCCCACTTCAATTTTCACTTCTGAAAATGCGATTTTTGAAATTTTTTGGGGAATTGGATCCTCCATAACCAAAAACGTGGGATTCTGTTAAAAAAAAAAAAAAATCAATATCCATTTTCCCGAAAGTTATGACTGAAATATTGGATCTTGTGAATTTTCCGAAAGTTCTCTCCCTTGGGTGCGTTTGCACAAATTTTTTTTGTCATATTCGTTTTCTACACAGTTGTTAACACTCAGCAGGCTGGGTCTTTTTTGCTTTTGTTAACAGTTTAAGATCTTTATATTAACCGATTTTGGTAGTAAATAAGCTTTTTTCCTGCATTTTTTTATGGGGGAGGGTGTAGTACAACCATCTTAATTGACCTCGTAAGCTGTTGGAAATGCATTTTTTCTGTGGAAAACGGAGGGGTGGGGTGGATTTTGGAAATTCTCCTTTCCGGGACTGTCTCCTGCGTTTTTTCATTGCAATTGTCTTAATTGACCTCATAATGTGTAGGAAATGCATTTTGTCCATGGAAAACGGAAGGTGTGGGACGGAACCTCGGAAATTCCCTTTTCTGGCCCCGATTTCACTGGGAAAAATTTTGTTACATTATCATCTTAGTTGACCTCCTTTTATACCGCAAATGCATTACTTCTGTGGAAAACGGAGGGGGTGAGTTGGGGTGCACCCTTGGAAATCCTCCGGTCCTGATTTTTTCAACGTTTTTTTGTGATCATAGTTAATGCATTTTTTCTGTGGAAAACGGAGGAGGTGGGGTAGGGTGCACTTATGAACCTTTTTTGTTGGAAAAAATTTTTCCGAGGGGTTGGAGAGAGGAGTTTCAGAAAATTCACACGACCCAGCATTTTCAGTGAATTTTGATACTTTCACCTGCATGATTTTCACTAAGAAAAAAAAACTCAGAATTTTTTGCGTGGAAAAATATGCTACAAACCCCTTATTTTTGTTCGGAAAAAAGGGGGTGTTTGGAAAACCGGACCCCCCTCCCATCTCGGAATCATTCCGCTATTTGTTTCAGTCGTTTGTCTGCGGCCATGCTGGAGCATCACCTTTAGTCAAACAAATCAACCCCAGTACTTATATTTTGTAAGCCCGGTACTTATTCTATCGGTCACTTTTGCTGAACTGCTAAGGGACACAAACACATCAACATCAGTTGTCAAGTGATTGTAGGTGGACAAATACAGACAAACATATATACATACATACATGCATATATATATATATAGTACAAAGTAAGAAAGTGGTTATGAAGGTAACCCACTATGCGATATCAGTTATCCAATACATTGCTGGTAAAGTACCCAAATACTAAATACATAAATGCTTATAATGCATCCGCTAACACGAATAGGCTAAATTCAAGCATCCAAAACATTCAGTCCGAATTACGAGTCCAGGTAAGGTCCGTTCCACAAAATATAAGTCCCTGTTATATGCATATTAAATTTCACCGTGTTTACATTGCTGTTGTATGGATATTAAAGTATATATCCACAAAATCAAATAAATTTAGTTTTAAAAAAAATAGTAGTAACTAAACTCCATGTCCAAGTTAAATTTAGTCCGAGGTTTGCGTTAAAGTATGGATATTAAATATATAACAATGTTTAAAATTATACTGGGGGTTAGGGAGCAGTCATTTAAGATATTGGCTATTTAACCTATGCATATTAAATATTTAAAATATATTAAAGTTCAGGGAGCGGTCATGTAAACTCTTGATCTATTTCCAATTGGCTAATTCTTTTAAACGCATCCGTTAGGCCTGTTTCAAAACGATATGGGGTCAGAAAGTTAATTAAACAGATCATAATAGTTTATCAAAACTAACCAAAATAAAAATAAAAAATAATAATTATATCTATTATCTTATTTTACATCATCATCATCATCGTTTAGCGTCCGCTTTCCATGCTGGCATGGGTTGGACGGTGCAACTGGGTTCTGGGAAGCCAGAAGGCTGCACCAGGCCCAGTCTGATCTGGCAATGTTTCTACGGCTGGATGCCCTTCCTAACGCCAACCACTCCATGAGTGTAGTGGGTGCTTTTTATGTGCCACCGGCACAGGTACCAGACGATGCTGGCAAACGGATATGATCGGATGGTGCTTTTTACGTACCACCGGCATGGAGGCCAGGTGAGACTGGCAAACGACCACAATCGGATGGTGCTTTTTACATGCCACCGGCACGGAAGCCAGTCGGGGTCGGCACTGGCAACGACCACGTTCGGATGGTTCTCTTTTGTACCACCAGCACTGGTATCACAGCTACAATTTCCATTCATGTTGGTCAATCGATTTTGATTTTTGATTTTGATTTTGATTTTGATTTTCACTTGCCTCAACAGGTCTTCACAAGTAGAGTTTTGTGTCCCAAGAAGGAAAGGTATGCATAAGTGGACTGAGGCCATAGGTTATGGTCTCACTTGTCCTGCCGAGTCTTCTCACGCACAGCATACTTCCAAAGGTCTCGGTCTCTAGTCATTTCCTGGGTGAGACCTAAAGTTCGAAGGTCGTGCTTCACCACCTCATCCCAGGGTTTGCCTCTTCCACAGGTTCCTTCAACAGCTAGGGTGTGGCACTTTTTCACACAACTATCTTCGTCCATTCTCGCCACATGGCCATACCAGCGCAAACTTCTCTCTTGCACACCGCAACTGATGCTTCTCAGGTCCAACTTCTCTCTCAAGGTACTTACACTCTGTCGAGTATGAATGTTGACATTGCACATCCATCAGAGCATACTGGCTTCATTTCTTGCGAGCTTACGCATATCCTCAGCAGTCACGGCCCATGTTTCACTGACATGTAGCATGGCTGTTCGTACACATGCATCATACAGTCTGCCTTTTACTCTGAGCGAGAGGCCTTTTGTCCCTAGCAGAGGTAAGAGCTCTCTGAACTTTGCCCAAGCTATTCTTACTCTAGCAGTTACACTTTCAACACACCCACCCCTACTACTGACTTGGTCACCTAGGTAACGGAAGCTATCAACTACTTCTAGTTTTTCTCCCTGGAATGTGGCGGAAGTTGGTCTCTGCACATTTTCAGTGTTTATTGCTCCTGAGCATCTGCCACATACAAAAACTATCTTCCTAGTTAGCCTTCCCTTGATGTTGCTGCACCTCTTATGTGTCCATAGCTTACACTTGGTGCATCTTATAGAGTTTCTACCTACGCCTTTCTTACAGATCGAGCAAGGCCATCTACCTGAATGTGTTTGTGACTTGTCTATCTTCCTACTTATTAGGATTTTGGTTTTAGCTAGGTTGACTCTAAGGCCGTTCGATTCTAATCCTTGCTTCCACACCTGAAACTTCTCCTCCAGTTCTGATAGTGACTCAGCAATTAGAGCAAGGTCATCAGCATAGATGAGCTCCCAGGGGCATCCTGTCTTGAATTCCTCCGTTATTGCCTAGAGGACTACGATAAATAGGAGGGGGCTGAGTACTGAACCTTGGTGGACCTCTACCTCTACCCGGAATTCTTCACTGTACTCGTTGCCAACCCTCACCTTACTAGCAGCGTCCCTGTACATGGCTCACACAGCTCTCACTAACCATTCATCTATCCCTAGTTTCCTCATTGACCACCAGATAAGGGATCGGGGGACCCTGTCAAAGGCTTTCTCCATGTCAACAAAAGCCAGGTACAGGGGCTTATCTTTGGCTAGATATTTCTCCTGCAGCTGTCTTACCAGGAATATAGCATCAGTGTGCTTTTCCCTGGCACGAATCCAAACTGCATCTCATCTAAACTAACTCTCTCTCTTATTAGTTGGGCCATGACCCTCTCCGTAACCTTCATTACCTGATCCAACAGCTTGATACCTCTGTAATTATTTGTATCTAGGGCGTCACCTTTACCTTTGTAGCAGTTGACTATTATGCTGCTACACCAGTCATTGGGTATGTTACATATATGGAAATGCATTCATACATACATACACATCAAAGTATATTAAAACCAAAAAAATTAAACGATTGATGACGCAAACTTACATACGGTCGTATGGTTACGTGTTAAGTAAACAAAAAAATAATTATATATCTATTATCTTATCTTACACTTACAAATTACATTTATACATACATACACATCAAGGTATACTAACACCAAAAAGTAAATGATTGAAAATACAAGCTTACATATCATTATGCAATACGTAAATAAACAACAAAGTCCACCGAATTATTTTCCACCCACGACTTGCATTTATACATACATGCACATATAAGTAAATTTAAACCCAAAATCATTCGATGGACAACACAGCCTCACATTATTTATGCATCATATAAACAAAACCAGCTATACATATACAATGCATACTTATTCCTACAAGCACACTAATCCAAACACGTATATTGATACATCTCCATTTCTGCCTCAATAAATATATGGATGCCTGTAAAAATTAACCCCAATAGGTATGCCTACAATTAAACAAGAATAGATAGATACAAAAGGCAAACATTAGAAGTTCAATCCGATTAGTATCAATGAAAGGGGTATATATACATAGAAAAATACACAAACCAGTTCAAGCATGTAGGAGTATATACTAATACACACACATGTAATAATCACAAAACAATTACACAGCATAGTTAAATGTGAAAAAAAATAAATAGCAGTGCTAGTAAAAGTCCTACTACATGCAAAAACATATGTGTCAATATGCACCCATATACATTGCCATACAATACACCTATACATATATATACACACATACATATATACACTTACATATAAACACTCATACATACATATATACATCGATATATACACACATATATTCCTACATACTTACAGACCAGTACAAACATCACCTATACAAATGTGTACTGAAGTCCATATATAATATCTAATATACAAGAAGATAACATAAAATAATACTTAAAACTATCACATGCATGTACACAAATAGACAAGCATGAATATGTAAAAAAATATAAATAAATATAAAAAATAAATATAATATATATATATATATATATATATATATATATATATATATATATATATATATACACACACACACACACATGCATCCACACATATGTAAATCTATTAGTGACCACAATATGTTTAGTACATTGACTCATACTAAGTGCATAACCATATACTGAAAACCAAAATTGAATACTTAACAATAAACATAAATATAAAGGTATAAATATGAACAAGTATCAGTATATAAAAAATAGAAATATGTACATACAGAAAAAACACAATAATACTAAAGACCACCGCATTCATTCATACTGATATGGAGGTCAATTCGGAAACAGTGCTATGAACTACTTTTGCTAGTTTGTAGTCTTGAAGTCTGGGATATAAAGTTATTGTCCTTTGTTCTGCCATTTTCTGGAGAGAGTGATGACTTTTGAAGAGACCTTCGACCCTGTGCCGGTCAAAGAAGGGTCGAGGAAGCTACCCTTTAAAAAGCGGGAGCTGGGAGTTTGTAAAACAGTTCGGCCGGAGACAGTGAATTGGTAACAGGGCAGTTTAGGAGTTCAGTTGGCGAAAGACAGACAGACAGTGAGAGAATGACAGCGTAGAGGAAGACAGGCAGATAGGATTAAGAAGAGCGAGAGGCAACGACAACGTTGAGAAAGACATACACAGAGGATTGAGGAGGTGAGGGAGATTACGGCGTGAAGGCATTGGCTATTTGTAGTAGCTCGTAACGGTATGTTTGTTTATGTTTTGATGTGTTAAAGAAGGAAAAAGAATTGTTGAAATGTAAAAGATTGATGTGGAAAAAAGGAGGAAGAAGTACTGAATTAAAGAAATGAGATTATAAAGAACATTGTGAATTGTGTTGCAGAGTTGTTGAAAAAGAAAGAGAAAGACTCTAATGTAGAACATTGCATCAATTTGAACTGTATCGTTAATGTGAACATTATTTGTTTTAATTTGATCTGAACTGTTGTCTCCGGACTGTATTGTACCTGCATGCTTTGATCTTGTTAATTTTGTTGCATGTTATTCTCTTTGATGTACCTGATGTATTTTACATTGTATTTGATGTTGTAATTGTCATAAACTGTTGTTAAACGTAAGCCAATCTGCTTTCCGCCGTGTCTCTCCGTATCTCTTCCTGTTGTTGTTGTTATTGTCTCCGGTCGCCAGTTGCCGAGTTCGCTGCCACCTTCCCCCACCGAATTCTCTCTTTCCGTGGCGAATTCACCGATCGATTGAGCCGGTCGATCGTCGTCGCTCGACTTGGTAGGGTCCCGAGTGACGGCAGGTATTCGTAACAATACAAATAAACCTACATGAATAAATAATTATATATATGTACATATACTCATGTATCCACACATATACAAATCCAAAAGTGACCACTATATGTTTAGTACATTGACTCATACTATGTACATAACAATATACTGAAATTCAAAAGTGAATATATATCAATATACATAAAAATAAAGGCCAGTATAAAAATACAAATATGCACAAAAAAAAACCTTATATCAAAATATATACATGCACAAATATTCAAATACTTATGTTATACATATACACTTATACATAGATATACAAAAATAATATGCCCATAACTCATTACAATTTAGTATCCTTAAAAAAATGAAGTAAATAAGCCTTTAACAACTATTTATGTCTATTTTGAATGGTATTTAGAACTAAGTATTATTTGTATCCAGAGAAAGTATACGCTAGTCTATGAAGGCATGAAACATTTTGTTCCTTAAGATTATTAATAATAGGTAAATTAGCCTTAATTATAAAGAAAATTTCATTAATGCATAAAGAGCATTTTCTATTCCTATTATTATACGCTGGTGCAGATGTAAGTATTTTCCATTGCAAGTTATAATTGATATTTTTGTCCTTAAGCTCCCAAATATATGCTCTTAACCCTGTAGAATTAATCCTATTCTTATTCTTAAAAGTGTATCTATGATAATTAAGTCTCTGTTTCAGATTATTCTTAGTAGCACCAATATATACCCTATTATCATATTGTGTACTTACTATACATTGGTAAACCGCCTCCTTTTTCAAGCATTCATTATTGAACACACAATTTTCCTTTATTCTACAATTGCATCTATTATCTAGTTGTAAATGTTTAACTTTATTATGACCACTAGCTGCTGCATTCCTAGCAACATTATTATTATCATTATCACTAATTATTCCCATATTCAACGGCAGGTTATATTTTACATTATTATTATTATTATTATCAGTAGTGTTATTAATACTAATACCATGAATACTATCTGTGTTATTATTCGTTACAGCATTACTACTACTATTGCCTCCATTAAGATTACTATTACTCGCACTGCTATAATTATTAAATCTTAAGTGATAGTGAGACACATTACTGCTACCTAAATTATTATTTCTATTTAGATAGAAATAATCAAGTTTTCTATTATTAATTGAGGATATGATGGTAGCCAAATTATGAGTAAGGCTGTATCCTATTCTAATTGTTTTATTATTAATTATGTCACAATATTTGTTCTTTCCCTTACTAAAATGCTTGTTTATTAAATTGAAAATATTTCCAACTATGTTAGTTTTAATTCCATAGCATATGGAATTATTAACCACAGTGTATCAGTACTGCTATATTGATTACACGCCTTATCCATATTATTAACAAATACCCTATTCTTATTTCCCCTGTACTTTCTATAATTTATATTATTAAAATTATGACTAAATGCCTTATCATAGTTATTATTGTTACAATGGTTCAAATAAGCTTTACTATTTCTATTATTATTATTATTAATATTGTAATTATTAACATTTAATATATGATCCTGTTTATACCATTACTAGTATTATTTCCATTCATATTATTATTATATTCGCTATTGTTCCTTTTATTTGAATTGTCATTAAGCTTGTCCAACCCATGTTTATTAGTAGTTGTTAACTTATTTCTATCGTTGAGGCTATTATTAGGGATATATTTTATTTTACCATTATATCCTACCTTATGTAATGCGGAGTTATACTTTTCACTATGTCTATTAAATATATCTTCATTCGAGGAAAGGTTAGAAATTCTTTTACTAATGCTAAGCAATAGTGACCTTTTAATTTGTGTGTGTGTGGGGGGGTGATTACTAGAGTTATTTATATATACTAGATTAGAATTTTGTTTTACATAAGGTTCATGAAGTCCACAATTGAGGTTACATTTAACATCTAAGTAATTAACAGAATAATTCTCATTTTCAATAGTGATTGATAATCTGAAACTCTTAAAAAATTTGTGCAGTCGTTTCTTAAGTATTTCCAGTCTTCTGCTAGATATATTCTTAACTAAAACCAAAGTGTTGTCTCTATAGAGGCTGCCATTCAATTCAGGGAATTCTCTACTTAGATTATCTAATAATCCCTACTAAATCGGTTGTTTCTGCTGAATCCGGTGAACCCATTGTAATGTCAAATAAATGGGGCGTATCCTTCCTAGCCCATAATTTATTATTGAATTCTATAACCGTTTTTCTTGCTGCCAAAATAACCTTAATTTCTTTCATGCTAATGTTGGGGTATCTTCTAGCAAAAATTAAAGCTTTGTTTGAGGACAACTTGCTCCATGAATAAGGCAATTGGTGAGGTTGAGCAGGGACTCCACCTGTACTTGCTTGCAATGATTCATTCCTGAGAGTATGAGACCTTCGGGCCATTTGACGTTGGGGAAGTTGAAATCACCCATCAGAAATATGGTCACGTCATTAGAATGACAGCTAAGTAAGGGGAATGACAGCTAACTAAGGCGAATAACATTCTGGATCTCTGCTTCACGAACAATATGGACATCATTCATGATGTGAAAGTGACACCGACATTAGTCTCGGATCACAACATAATAGAGCTGTCTATGCTTGGGCCGAAAGTAACCAGAGACATACAGCCTAAAGGAAGCACCCAAAATCTCTCCAATCTGAACTTCCACAAAGCAGATTGGAAATCGATCCAAAAAGAGATCCTCAGAGAGGACTGGCCGGAATGTCTCTCCACACCAGACATTGACATGAAACTAGAATGTTTCATGTCTTCTGTGCAAGCCATATGCCAGAAATATGTCCCAGAGCACAAGGCCAAAACAAATAGGAGCAAGATTCCAAGAGACAGGAAGATCCTCATGAGATGACGGACGAAGGTTGCAAATTGTCTCAACCAAAAGTAGCGAAACATCCCACCTAAAAACAACACTGATGGAGATCGAAAAAAGGCTGCAACAATCCTATGTGAGGGAGAAAGCAGACAAAGAAGCCTGGGTTATAAAAAACATTAAATCAAACCCAAAGGCCTTCTTTCATTACGCAAAAGAAACAGTCTCAGTACACTACAAGATATGCCCAATATATAAAGGGGGAAGTAGAGCAGATGCCAAAAACTATAGGCCTATCTCTCTGACTTCATACATCAGCAAAGTCATGGAACGGATAGTCAGAAAGAAACTAATCGCATTCCTTGAAGAAAATGACTTGCTGAGTAATACCCAGCATGGTTTTCAACCAGGTAGGAGCTGCCTGACCCAGCTCTTACAACATTATGACTGGGTGTTGAGGTAGTTACTCAACAAATCAAATGTGGACATAATATACCTTGATTTTTCAAAAGCTTTTGACAAAGTGGATCATGGTATGATATGCCACAAACTGCATGACCTTGGCATAGCTGGAAAACTTAGAGTGGTTACATGACTTCCTGAAAGATAGGAGTCAGGCAGTGGTTGCTAATGGAGCCACCTCTATGAACACACAAATAGTGAGCAGTGTTTCACAGGGCACTGTCTTGGGACCACTGCTTTTTATAGTGGCCCTCTCAGATATGCCCTTAAATGCCCAGATATCCACTCTGGCAAGCTATGCAGATGATACGAAAGTCTCGCAGAAAATAGAACCCCAGCGATGTTGCACACCTGCAGCAGGAGTTGGACTCAATCTACAGATGGGCTGAGGATAATAATATGCAGTTTAATGCTGAAAAATTCCAGGCCCTGTGCTACCAGCATCCAAAACTGAATATTAAACTTGCAGGATACACCGTTCCAGAGGGAATTTCAATCCTAGAGCCTAAATCTGTGAGGGACCTGGGTATCGACATGAGTGAGGATACCTCTTTCCAAGTGCACATTACCAGGATGGCGACAAAGTGCAGACGACTGGCTGGATGGATCCTAAGAACATTCAGAACCAGAGATAAAGAAACCATGATGGTCTTCTGGCAGACATTCGTCCTCAGCCACCTGGATTACTGCTCACAGCTATGGTCACCCACCAGTGTAAAATTAACAGCGGACCTTGAAGCAATCCAGAGAAGATTCACAAAGAAGATCGTCTCTTTGCAACAGCTCAGCTACTGGGAAAGGTTGAAACAGCTAAGACTCTACTCCCTGGAAAGAAGATGGGAGAGGTATGCAGTGATATATGTCTGGAAGATACTGGAAGGAATTTTACGAAATTTTGGCATTGTAAGCTACACCAATGCTAGAACGGGACGACACTGCATAGTGCCAAAGATACCAGCAATGCCATCACGCTTCAGGACCAGCTTCTGCAACAGCCTGGGTTTCAAGGGCCCACAGCTTTTTATTATTTTCCCAAAGAGTCTGAGGAACTTGCACAAAGTAGATGTAGCGCTTTTTTAATCAAAGCTGGACATCTTCCTGTCGAGAGTCCCAGATGAACCTACCTCACGGCAAGAGGTGCAAATGAGAGTAGCTATATCAAACGCCATTCTTCACCAAGTGCCACATATTAGAGGAGGTTCTTCGTAATAACAGTGTAGCACAAAATGGCGGTGCATCAGCATGGCCGCAGCTCTGAGCTGAAACAAGAAAAGAATATATATATATATATATATATATTCTTATATATATCTATATTGTTATGGAATCCCACCTAGCTCAGTCGAACGGAGAATTCGCCACACAGAGAGGACTCGGTGGGGGAATGGCAGCGACGAACTTGAACCGGCGACCGGAGAGAATGACGACAACAACAAACAGGAAGGAAGAGATACAGAGATACGGCGGAAGGCAATTGGCTACATTTAACACTAGTTTATGACAATCATTACAACATCAAATACATTTAAAAAAAACAACAGGTATACAACAAATCAAATAAATCAAAGAAAATACATGCAACAGATCAAAGCATGCAGATGCAATAAAACAACAGCATTTAAACAGTACATGTCACAACACTCTAATGTTCAAATCAGATCAATTCAAAACAACGATACAGTTCATAGTTCTTTTCTTGTCTTTATAACACATCAAGTCCTTTACTCAATTCACATTGTTCAATTCTTTAGCATTTCAGCCTTTAGCATTGTTCTTTCTTTTTACTCTTTCCTTCTTTTTCTTCACATATCAAAACATAATTAAACATATACCGTCAACAACAGCCAAAAGACACAAACAAAACTTTACCGGACTTTCCGTCTGCAACAATTTCAGACGATTACTACTGTAATTGCCAAGCCCTCTCGCCGCAATCTCTCTCAGTTCCTTAATCCCCTCTGCCTGTCTTTCATCTGTCACAGCAGAAACAACCTGTTACTCACTTGCTCAGTCTTCGACTGGCTAACAGACTCACATCTCTTTGCTTTTTAAGGGGTTTCCTCGAACTTTCCTTGACCGGCACAAGGCCAAAGGTCCCCTAAAAGCTCATTACTCCTTTGTGAATCTGACAGAACAATGGGTTTATTCCAAAAGTAGGTCGCAACCAACTGTCCTTAAATTGAACTCACAACAATATATGTATATGTATATATATATATATATATATATATATATATATATATCAAACTAAAGTTATTGAACAAACAAATGCAAGGTCATCCGCATAGCATTTCATAATTCGAACATTTAATCATAGAATATACATATAAACATCCCACAAGATGGAACATAATTCATCTGTACAAGCATAATAATAAGGTGCGAGAAAAAAAAAAAATTTTGTTTCTTTCAATAGAACACTTCTATAGCAGTCCTATTAATTTTTCTGTTCCTGACAAGAAACAATCACTGTATTATTGATATTGATATATATGTATATATATATATATATATATTCTTTTATATATATATATATATATATATATATATATGTATTCTTATATATGTGTGTACATATATTCTTATATATCTCTGTATATATATTTATAAATCCTTAAATCCTTAAAAACGTTTCAGCCCAAAGGCTGCGGCCATGCTGGAGCACCACTGCTGAATGAGCTACACTAGTATGTGAATTCACCTCTGATACGTGGCACTTGGTCAACAAGGGAGTTCGATGCCACTGCCCACATCTGTGTCTCCTGTCGAGAGGTAGGTTCATCTGGGACCCCTGACAAGAAGAGATCCAGTTTAGTGTTAAAGAAATCCACATCCACACCATGCAAGTCTCTCAGGCATTTAGGGAGGATGTTGAAGAGCTGTGGTCCTCTGAAACCCAAGCTGTTGCAGTATCTGGTCCTGTATTTTGATGGTGATGCTGGAATCTTTGGCACCATGCAGTGGCGCCCCGTTCTGCGGTTGGGGTAACTTTGAATGCCAGAGTTTGGGACAAGACCCTCCAGGATTTTCCAGATGCATATCACTGCATATCTCTCCCGCCTTCACTCTAGGTAGAAGAGTTTTAATACTTTCAGTCTTTCCCAGTAGCTGATATGTTGCATTGAGACGATCTTCTTTGTGTAGCTTCTTTGAATTGCTTCGAGTTCTGCTGTTAGCTTTATATTGTGTGGTGATCATAGTTGGGAGCAGTAGTCCAAGCGGCTGAGGACGAAAGTTTTCCACAGGACCATCAGTGTCTCCTTGTTGTTCTGAAAGTTCGGAGAATCCATCCAGCTAGCTGTCTGCATTTTATTACCAAATTAGTAATATGCACTTGGAATGATGCATCATTGCTCATGTCAATGCCCAGGTCACGCACTGATTTTGACTCAGGAATTACAACTTTTCCCGGGCCAGTGTATCCAGTCTGCATGTCATTTACCTTTGAGTGCCGGTAGCGCAGGGCCTGGAACTTAGCTGCATGAAACTGCATGTTGTTGTCCTCAGCCCACCTGTATATTGTATCCAACTCCTGTTGCAGATGTGCAATATTTCCAGGGTTTTGTATTGTGTGGGAGACTTTTGTGTCATCTGCATAGCTAGCAAGGGTGGCCATCTTAGCAACTGAAGGCATGTCTGAAAGGGCCACTATGAACAGCAGTGGCCCCAAGACAGTTCCCTGTGGAACACCGCTTGTTATTTGTGTTTCCTTGGAGGTGGCTGCATTGGCAACAACTGCCTGCCTTCTATCTTTTAGGAAGTTGTGCAGCCACTCTCCAAGTTTTCCGCCTATGCCGAGACCACGCAGTTAGTGACAAATCATACTTTATCAAAGGCTTTTGCAAAGTCGAGATATATCACATCCACATTTGAGCCATTTAGTAGCTGTTTTAACACCCAGTCATAATGTTGCAGGAGCTGTGTTAGGCAGCTTCTACCTGGTTGAAATCCATGCTGGGTGTCAGTCAGCAAGTCATTTTCTTCAAGGAACATGATTAGTTTCTTGCGGACTATTCGTTCTATGACCTTGCTGATGTGTGAGGTCAGGGAGATAGGCCTATAATTTTTAGCATCTGCTCTGCTTCCTCCCTTATGGATAGGGCATATTACTCCCTCTTTCAATTTGACTGGGAGCTTACCACTTGCAAGAAAGCTCTGAAAAAGAAGCTGTAGCTGTTTTGCAAGTGTTCGTTTGCATGATTTGAGAAGGATCGCTGGAAATCCATCAGGTCCAGCAGCTGAGTTTGTGTCAATCTCATCTATGGCCAGTGTGATCAATTTTTGCCTCTTTGATCACAGGTAAAGTGGCAAAGAATTCTTCTGGGTTGTTTACTTGCCTGTGTCCTGGAGGTGTAGTGAACAAACTATGGAACTGTCCGTTCAGTATTTCACTTATCCTCGTGGGATTTCCTGTGAGGGAGCCATCTTTTTACAAGAGAGGTGCTATTCTCTGGTCTACTGTGGCTGTCTCTATGGCAAACTTAAAGAAAGCTTTAGGGTTTGATTTTATATTTTCTATTACCCAAGCTTCTTTATCTGCTCTCTCCTTTTCAGACTTTTCTCAATTTTCATTAGCTTTCTCTTGAGCCGAGACTTCTCACCACTTTTAGTGTGCTTGCTCAGGCAGTTAACAATCCTTGTCCGTCATCTCATAAGAATCTTCCTCTCTCTAGGGATCCTGTTTTTGTGTGTGCTGGCCCTGCACACTGGGACATATTTGTCACATATGGCTTGTATTATGGACATGAAGCGTTTGTGTTTCATGTCAATGTCTGGTGTGGGGAGACATTTAGGCCAATCCTGTTTGAGGATCTCTTTCTCAATCAACTTCCAATTTGCTTTATGAAAGTTTAATTTGGAGAGATTGTGGATGCTTCGTATAGGCTGTGTGTCTGCGGATGCTTTTTGTCAATACATAGACAGCTCTATTATGTTGTGATCCGAGATCATTGTCGCGATCACTTTAACATTATGGATAATATCCATATTGTTGGTGAAGCAGAGATCCAGTATATTATTTGCCCTTGTTGGTTGCAGCACTATTTGCTCCATGAAAGAGGCATTTGTGAGATGGAGCAGGGACTCTGCCTGTGCCTGCTGATGGTGTGTCATCCCTTGGAGCATCTGCCCCCCCAGGCCATTCCACATTGGGGAAGTTAAAGTCTTCCATGAAGAATACACTGTTGTGTTGTTCCAGGTTGGTGAGAACTTCTTCTATTTTTGTTAGGCAGTCTTCAAACATGCCTGTGTGATTTGGGGCATCCGGTGGGCAGATATATATATATATGTATGTGTGTGTGTGTTTATGTGTGTGTGTGTATGTATATATATATATATATATATATATATATTCTTATATATGTATATATTTTTATATATATGTATATATTTTTATATATATATATGTATATTCTTATATATATATATATCCTTCTATATTCTTATATATGTATTTATTTATATATATATATATATATATATATATATATATGTATATTCTTATATGTGTGTATATATATATATATATTCTTATATGTGTGTGTGTGTATATATATATATATATATATATATATATATATATATATATATATATGTAACTGCTAGAGTAAGAACAGCTTGGGCAAAGTTCAGAGACCTCTTACTTCTGCTGGTGTCAAAAGGCCTCTCGCTCAGAGTAAAAGGCAGACTGTATGACGCGTGTGTCAAAAGGCCTCTCGCTCAGAGTAAAAGGCAGACTGTATGACGCGTGTGTACTGCGGCCGGTGCATGCAACGGCCGATAGCGGCGGCCATGCGCCCGCCTTCTACCGGGTCCATAAGTCACGGCCCATGTTTCACTGGGATATGCATAAGCTTGCAAGAAATGAAGCCAGTATGCTCCGATGGATGTGTAATGTCAGTGTTCATACTTGACAGAGTGTAAGTACCTTGAGAGAAAAGCTGGACCTAAGAAGCATCAGTTGTGGTGTGCAAGAAAGACATTTGCGCTGGTATGGTCATGTGGCAAGAATGAATGAAGATAGATGTGTGAAAATGTGCCATACCCTAGTGGTTAAGGGATCCTGTGGAAGAGGCAGACCCAGGAAAACCTGGGACGAGGTGGTGAAGCACGACCTTCGAACTTTAGGTCTCACTGAGGACATGACTAGAGACCGAGACCTTTGGAAGTGTACTGTGCGTGAGAAGACCCTGCAGGACAAGTGAGACCATAACCCAGGATGTGCCAGTCCACTTATGCGTACCTTTCCATCTGGGGACACAAACCTCTACTCGTGAAGACCTGTTGAGGCAAGTCAGAAACAAAATCGATCAACATCAATGGAAATTGCAACTGTTGTACCAGTGCCGGTGGCACGTAAGAGAACCATCCGAACATGGCCATTGCCAGCGCCGCCCATACTGGCTTCGTGCTGGTGGCACGTAAAAAGCACCATCCGTTCATGGCCGTTGCCATCTCGCCTGGCCCCCGTGCCGGTGGCACGTAAAAAGCACCCACTACACTCATGGAGTGGTTGGCGTTAGGAAGGGCATCCAGCCATTGAAACATTGCCAGATCAGACTGGGCCTGGTGCAGCCTTCTGGCTTCCCAGACCCCTGTTGAACCGTCCGACCCATGCTAGCATGGAAAGCGGACGCTAACCGATGATGATGATATATACATAAACATATATATATATATATATATAGGTCCCCCAAAATATAATTTTTTAATTTTAGTCCTATCTTGTAAAGCTTATTATGATAATTATTTGTCTCTGTATGATGATAATTTGTTCGTTTCTCTATGATATTGTTTCTATATTATTCGCTCCTCCTCGTTCAGCTCACATTCTTATTTCCCATAATTTGTACTGTCCCCTATCAAACCCTGATTGCTTAATTCTTCTCATTCCTTGTTCCATATCTCTGCCGCTCTGTCCCCAATCAAAACTTTGCTTAATTCTTCTCATTCCTAGTTCCATATCTCTGCCGCTCTGTCCCCAATCAAAACTTCGCCATTCGCGGTGCGCCTGCCTTTTCCCACCCCCACCACCAATACCGGATAACACTGTGTTTACACCACCTACACCGGATATCCCTTCTCCCACCACCATTATGTGTGTCTATTCTTCCAACCTCTCCTCCTCAATATGCTATTTCACTATGTATTACCCTTGCTTCTCTTCCCTGCACTCTCTCCATTCCTACCCCACTTTCTCTCCCTCTCTTTATCTCTCTTTCTGCCGGAACCCTTCCCTGCCGCAATGCAACCAGTTTTCAGCTAGAACCCCCCTCCCAACCCAACACTGGAATATCCATGTTTCTGCTATGCTGCTTAAAAGTATGTCACTCAATGACCATAATGTTTGCTTAGAATGCTACTAACACCTGGAATATCAGTATTTCTGCCACACAGCTTACATCTATATCATCGATGACCTTAATGGTTATGCTTACAACGCTGCTAACACCAGCTCCTGCTTACAGCAGGAACCACAACCTAAGCATGCCTAAATGCTTGAATATTTATATATATATATATATATATATATATCATCATCATCATCATCATCATCGTTTAACGTCCGCTTTCCGCGCTAGCACGGGTTGGACGGTTCGACCGGGTCTGGGAAGCCAGGGGCCGCTCCAGGCTCCAGTCTGAATCTGGCAGGTTTTCTACGGCTGGATGCCCTTCCTAACGCCAACCACTCCGAGAGTGGATTGGGTGCTTTTTACGTGCCACCTGCACAGGGGCCGGAGGGGTCCGGCATCGTCACGATCGGTTCGAGCATTTTAACGTGTCAGCGGCACGGGGGCAACGAGGTCCGGGGTACTTTGGGGATCCGGGGTACTTAGAATGGGTAGGGGGTATGTGGAATTGCTGCAGAAAGCAGCCCGGGTCTTTAGGATATTACGAGGCGGGAGGGTACTAAAAGGGGATGGTCAGATTGAGGCGGTGTCAGGAGGAAGCAAAGATCGGTGGGCAGTTGATGAGCTATGGCGCTAGCAGCTTGTCTTTTCACACATATAGATATATAGATATATATATATATACATATAGATATATAGATATATATATATAAGTTTACATAAATTGAGATAGGGGTTGTGAGTGCAACCCACCATGGGATAACATATATCCAATATACTGCCAGTAAAGCACCCAACAAAGCACCCATAAATGTTAAAAATTGTGATGCAATTAATTCATTTATTGTATTATATGGGCGAAGGTAAAATGTTTTACCACAAATTCATAATACAAAATAAGAAAATGGAGAAATACATCAATAATCAACTACCAGATAATACCTCTTCACATAATTCATTAACCAACTACATATGAACATCAAGGTCAAACATAACAGTACAGAACAAAACAGTGCACATCAATGAGTAATATGATACAATAAATACAATATGTATAAATAGATATAAATATAAATATAAACTACATCTTACAGCTGTTTCAGCCATGTAGATATGAGTATCTCATTATGCTCATATTAGTCAGGTGTGATAAGTTAATATGTGGTTATAAATGAGACACAAATATATCCCAAGGCCTCTTTAGAGATTATAAAGTACAATCCAAATATGAATATCAGAGAAGGTACACCTATACAAGAATGAGTACATATACATAATATATAATATACACATACATATAAGTGTATATACACATGCACCTATATATATATATACGTATATACATAATAATATATAATAATATACATACATATATATAAGGTTACAGTTAGTCAAATCAATATATAAGGTTGTCCCAAAAGTTCGTAGAAAGTCTTGGAAAATAATGGTCTTTATTTTGAGGAATAGTTTTTGTTGTTTTTGTTAGTACTTGGCAAGTAAAAATTCAATTTTCGCCAGTGTTTACGAACTTTTGAGACAACCTAATATTAGAATATTAGAATATACAAACATACACATATCCACATGAAAATGTACATATACAAAGTCAAGAGTTCATTATATTAAGTTACAAAATGCCATTAATATTATTATTATTATTATTATTATTATTATTACTATTATTATTAGTATAATAATATTACTATTATTAATAATAATAATACCAGTAAAATAATATGTGCATCATGCCATTCACAGTATATATTAGGTGGAAAAAATCCCATAGAATACATCAACATCATAATATAGTGAAATAGTAACATAATAATAATAAAAATACAATACAATACAAAACATTATAGATCCACAAACACATATAAAATGAAAAATATTAATTTACATCATAGAAAAATCCAGAAGTGTACATGCATATAAATGCATACAAATCAGAGTTTTGACGGTGATGGATATTTAGTAGTAGGTTTAGAAATAATTTAAGATTGAAAGCTCAATACGATTGGCTGGCACATTTTAATTTCAATTGTTTTAGTTACGGCTGGTTTATTAAGATACACTTACATACATACACATGTATATGCGCGCTTACACATGTACACATAGATAAACCAAAGTACAGAAAATACAAGCTTACATACACACAGACATGCTTACATACATAACTGCATACGTATATATCCATATATACATATATAAAAACAAATACATATACCCAAAAGCAACCATGCACACATATATGTATATATATACATACACATACATACTGTTAACTAAAATAATATTAAGAATCATTAAAATTAAGATAATACTAATTGTTAATACAATGAAAGGGGTTGGAAGGGTAATTCGTAATATACAAAAAAGAGGGGCCTAAAAGGGTAGAAAAACATAAGGGTTAATAAAAGGCAAAGGTTGGAAAATATTCAGATAAAATTTATAAGAGGGATATAAGATGCACCAAGTGTAAGCTATGGACACATAAGAGGTGCAGCAATGTCATAGGAAGGCTAACTAGGAAGATGGTTTTTGTATTTGGCAGATGCTCGGGAGCATTAACCTCTGAAAATCTGCAGAAAACAACTTCCGTCACTTTCCAGGGGGAAAAACTAGAAGTGGTTGATAGCTTCCGTTATCTTGGTGACCAAGTCAGTAGTGGGGGTGGGTGTGCTGAAAGTGTAACGGCTAGAGTAAGAATAGCCTGGGCAAAGTTTAGGGAGCTCTTAGCTCTGTTGGTGACTAAAGGCCTCTCGCTCAGAGTAAAAGGCAGACTGTATGATGCATGTGTACGAACAGCCATGCTACATGGCAGTGAAACATGGGCCGTGACTGCTGAGGACATGCGTAAGCTCGCGAGAAATGAAGCTAGTATGCTCCGTTGGATGTGTAATGTCAGTGTTCATAGTCGACAGAGTGTAAGTACCTTGAGAGAAAAGTTGGACCTAAGAGGAATCAGATGTTGTGTGCAAGAGAGACGATTGCGCTGGTATGGTCATGTGGTGAGAATGGATGAAGATAGGTGTGTGAAAAAGTGCCACACCCTGGCAGTTGAGGGGACCTGTGGAAGAGGTAGACCCAGGAAAACCTGGGTCGAGGTGGTGAAGCACGACCTTCGAACTCTAGGTCTCACCAAGGAAATGACCAGAGACCGAGACCTATGGAAGTATGCTGTGCGTGAGAAGACCCGGCAAGACCAGTGAGAACAATCAAAATCAAATCATATATCAGAAAGCAGGGGTTAAGTGACCCATCTGTTCGTGTCCGCTGTCAGCCTCGTCTGGCACCCGTGCCGGTGATACGTAAAAGCACCATTCGCTCATGGCCGTTTGCCAGCTCTGCCTGGCCCCGTGTCGGTGGCACGTAAAAGCACCATCCGTTCGTGTTCGTTGCCAGCCTCGCCTGGCCCCGTGCCGGTGACACGTAAAAGCACCGTCCGTTCGTGGCCGTTGGCCAGCTCTGTCTGGCCCCGTGTCGGTGGCACGTAAAAGCACCATCCGTTCGTGGCCATTTGCCAGCTCTGTCTGGCCCCGTGTCGGTGGCACGTAAAAGCACCATCTGTCCGTGTCCGTTGCCAGCCTCGGCTGGCCCCCGTGCCGGTGACACGTAAAAGCACCGTCCGCTCGTGGTCGTTTGCCAGCTCTGTCTGGCAACCGTGTCGGTGGCACGTAAAAGCACCATCTGTTCGCGTCCGTTGCCAGCCTCGGCTGGCCCCCGTGCCGGTGACACGTAAAAGCACCGTCCGCTCGTGGCCGTTTGCCAGCTCTGTCTGGCAACCGTGTCGGTGGCACGTAAAAGCACCATCCGTTCGCATCCGTTGCCAGCCTCGGCTGGCCCCCGTGCCGGTGACACGTAAAAGCACCGTCCGTTCGTGGCCGGTTGCCAGCTCTGTCTGGCCCCGTGTCGGTGGCACGTAAAAGCACCATCCGTTCGTGTCCGTTGCCAGCATCGCCTGGCCCCGAGCCAGTGACACGTAAAAGCACCATCCGTTCGTGGCCGTTCACCAGCTCTGTCTGGCACCTGTGCAGGTGGCACGTAAAAAACACCCACTACACTCGCGGAGTGGTTGGCGTTAGGAAGGGCATCCAGCCGTAGAAACACTGCCAGATCTGACTGGGCCTGACGAAGCCTTCCAGCTTCACAGACCCCAGTTGACCCGTCCAACCCATGCTAGCATGGAAAACGGACGCTAAACGATGATGATGATGATGATGATATAAACTCAACACACAGAATTACCATGACTAGTGTAAAGAAGAAGTACGTTATTTGCATAAGATAAATAATTAAAATTTACTCCGATTATATCGTAAACAACCAGAATACTACGAAACCGTCCAGATATCAACACTTTCAAGTGTGAGCCCACTCAAACCCCAACTCTGTACAAACCCCAACGCAGCACACCACACATCCATACACAAAACAAACATAAAGCCACCAAACAAAAAACCGGAGCCATTTACCACCACAACCACGTACCCTCAAACACGAAACACAACCCATCAAAAATTATGTAATCTATATCTATCGGTATTTATATGCCTATTTTAATTTTTATTTCAACTCTTATTTAAGGCACACACCGACAATAACATTTGCACCAAGACTCATACATATGTACCCCTACACCTAAAAACCCCCACAAATACACATACAAGCAACAGACAAACCTACAAATCCAAGATCAACACATACATACACACAAGCATACATACACCGAAGCACCCAAATGTACACCAAAACAACAGACACACGCATACATCCCCCCACACACAAACACACCGCATAACAAAAATGAATACACCTCCACATGTACACCCACACACACACTGCCAATAAACATGCACAGGCAATGGGAAAACTGCATCAGCATACACACACATACACACACACACCCGCACACACATATATTACTTATATACACTAACGCAAATTCACCCATAAAAGCATGAATATACATATAAACGTACGCAGATATACATATAGATAGAATTACAATATACATACAAAAACCATATATATACAGGTGTGGAGAACTACACCAAATTATATCCGCAAACATTTGTATACACATACATACTCATATATATACAGAAAACAACTTCCGTCACTTTCCAGGGGGAAAAACTAGAAGTAGTTGATAGCTTCCGTTATCTAGGTGACCAAGTCAGTAGTGGGGGTGGGTGCGCTGAAAGTGTAACTGCTAGAATAAGAATAGCCTGGGCAAAGTTTAGGGAGCTCTTACCTCTGCTGGTGACTAAAGGCCTCTCGCTCAGAGTAAAAGGCAGACTGTATGATGCGTGTGTACGAACAGCCATGCTACATGGCAGTGAAACATGGGCCGTGACTGCTGAGGACATGCGTAAGCTCATGAGGAATGAAGCCAGTATGCTCCGATGGATGTGTAATGTCAGTGTACATACTCGACAGAGCGTTAGCACCTTGAGAGAAATGTTGTACCTAAGAAGCATCAGTTGTGGTGTGCAAGAGAGACGATTGCGCTGGTATGGTCATGTGGCGAGAATGGATGAAGATAGGTGTGTGAGAAAGTGCTACTCCCTAGCAGTTGAGGGAACCCGTGGAAGAGGTAGACCCAGGAAAACCTGGGACGAGGTGGTGAAGCACGACCTTCAAATTTTAGGCCTCACTGAGGAAATGACCAGCGACCAAGACCTTTGGAAATATTCTGTACGTGAGAAGACCAGGCAGGACAAGTGAGCCCAGCCCACTTATGAATGCCTTTCCTCCCTTGGACACAAAGACCTGTTGAGGCAAGCGAAGTCGATATAGAACCTCATCCGACGACAGGCACCCATGCCAACCCCCTTTGCTTGCGAAGACATGTTGGGGCAAGCGAAATCGAAATAGAAACCGAATTGAACCAGCCAGGATCCCTGGTCTGGTGGTACGTAAAAAGCACTATCCGACTCGTGGCCGATGCCAGCGCCGCCTCCACTGGCTTCCGTGCCGGTGGCACGTAAAATACTCCAATCCGACTGTACGACAGGCACCCATGCCAACCCCCTTTGCTTGTGAAGACATGTTGGGGCAAGCGAAATCGAAATCGAAATCGAATTGAACCAGCCAGGATCCCTGGTTTGGTGGTACGTAAAAAGCACTATCCGACTCGTGGCCGATGCTAGTACCGCCTCGACTGGCTTCTGTGCCGGTGGCACATAAAATACACCAATCTGACCGTGGCCGCTGCCAGCCTCGCCTGGCACCTGTGCAGGTGGCACGTAAAAAGCACCCACTACACTCACGGAGTGGTTGGCGTTAGGAAGGGCATCCAGCTGTAGAAACATTGCCAGATAAGACTGGAGCCTGGTGCAGCCTTCTGGCTTCCCAGATCCCTGGTCGAACCGTCCAACCCATGCTAGCATGGAGAATGGACGTTAAACGATGATGATGATGATGATGATGATGATACCTATATATATAAAAACATATACACACATATCCACCAGTGAACCTATATATATATAAATATACACATGAACATATGTAGATATACCCACATACACATTCAGAAGTACAGATATACAAGCCTGCCCACATCTTTGCGTATACATACATTCATACATAACCAAACATAGAAGAACATATATATATATATATATATATATATATATATATATATATATATATATATATAATATATATATATATATATATATATATATATATATAATATATATATATATATATATATAATATATATATATATATATATATAATATATATATATATATATATATATAATATATATATATATACATATACATTTATATGTTAACATAAATTATGAATTATAAGTTATAAATTAATAAGTACCAGTAACTAAAAAATAAAATAATAAAAGAATTTAAAAATAATAAAAAATAGAATATAAAAAAAATATTTAAAAAATAAATAAAAACAAAAATAAGTACAAAATAAGTACAAATAAGTACAAAATAAGTATAAATATAAATATATACATAGAGAACTTAATATTTAAGACTACCAAACAAATACATGGGAAGACCCACAAGGAAGATATATATACATATACAATCACATGTAAGTATACACATGCATGTGTAGACAAACACATACACCAACACATATACATATATATACATATATATACATATACATACATATACATACACACAAAATATAAGTAAATATATATACACATACTTATCCAAATGTAGACACCATATACTAAATATAGACCCAAACCAGGTACGTATCAGTATATCAAAGTCCCAAACCAACAGCCTAAGATATGATTCATGTATACGCCCGACACCAATGGAAAATTCCATGAAGATCAAAAAACCATGTATATATCAGAATATACATATATATTTCAATATTTTCAAACCAAGACAAAACCAATCAATACAGAACACATATGTGGAAATATAAAATTATAAATTATAATGTCTATGAACGTAATCCTATATAAAAATGTTTATATAAAAACTAGGTGCTATTTAAATCTAGAGAAAGTATACGCTAGTCTGTGAAGGTAAAAAAAATTTCGCTCGTTAATATTATTAATAATGGGTAAGCTAGCTTTGATGATAAAGAAGATTTCATTGATGCATAAAGAGCATTTTTTATTTCTATTATTATATACTGGTGCCAAAGTGAGTATTTTCCAATTTAAGTCAAAATCTATATTCTTGCTCTTAAGTTCCCAAATATAAGTACTTAACCCCGTAGAATTCATCCTATTTTTATTTTTGAAAGTGTACCTATGATAGTTCAGTCGTTGTTTCATACTATTTTTAGTCGCACCAATATACACCCTACTATCATGTTGTGTATTCACAATGCATTGATAAACCACCCCTTTCCTCAGGCATTCATTATTGAACACACATTTGTTTTTGTTTCTGCAATTGCAGCTGCTATCTGATTGAGGAAATTTAACCTTGCTACAATTCACTGCATCCCTATTATTGTTTATAATGTTAACCTCATTCCCACTACTTAATCCTATATTCAACGGGAGTCCATGTTTAACATTATTAGTAATATTCAAATCATTAGGACTACTACTACGAATAGCAGTATCATCAACCAAATTATTATTTGTCGCTACAGAGATAGTACTATTATAACCAATGTGAGGGTTAATCACGTTCGCACTATTAGATTTATTACCTCCCAAGTTATGGAGAGGCACATTTCTGCTACCCAAGTTTATCCTTCTATCACTATAGAAGCGGTCTAATTTTCTATTATTAAAGAAGGAAATGATGGTGGCTAAATTGTGAGTAAGGCTATATACCCTATTCTGATAGTTTTATTATTAATTATTTGACAATATTTATTCTTACCCTTCTCAAAGTGCTTGTACAATAAACTATGGATCATTCTAACTATATCCATTTTAATTTGCATTGCATATGGGATTATCAGCCATAGTGCATCATTATCACTATGTGGGTTACCTATCAAATTCTTATTATTAGCAAAAACTCTGTTCCTCTTCCAACCCCTATGCCCTCTGTGATTAATATTACCAAGATTATGACTAAAATCATTGTTAAAATTGATATTGTTATTATGGTGTAAATAAGTTTTTCTATTATCGTAGATAATATCTTTATTATTATTCATATTATTATTAATATTATTAATCTCAATATTGTGTGCTAAGTTATTTAAGCTAAGATCAACAGCTCCATTAGTACCAATACTAGTATTATTGCCATACACACTTTTATATAGCCTATTGTTCTTTACCCTAAAGTTGTTGTTGTCCACTCGAAATTCATTTATGTTTGTAGTAGTAGATCCACCTTGATTCAAAAGATTATTATTAGGTATATACTTAATTTTACTCGTGTAGCCTGCCTTATGCAATGCAGTGTTATATCTTTCACTATGCTTATTAAATATGTCCCAATTTGAGGATAGATAAGAGATTCTCTGACTAATGCTACGCAATAGTGACTTTTTAATTTGAGGGGGTGATTGCTAGAGTAGTTTATATATACTAAGTTAGAATTAGGTTTAATATAAGGTTCATGTATCCCATTAGTAAGGTTGCAATTAACTTCTAAATAATTGACAGAGTAATTTTCATTTTCAATAATTATAGATAAACCAAAACTCTTAAAAAATTTATGCAGTCGTTTTTTCAGTAAATCTAGCCTTCTATTAGATGTATTCGTTCTGTACTATTATGTTTGACCTTGATGTTCATATGTAGTTGGTTAATAAATTATGTGAATGGGTATTGTCTGGTAGTTGATTATTGATTAAGGTGTATTTCTCCATTTTCTTATTTTGTGTATATATATATATATATATATATGTATATATATACATACATACATACATACATATATATATATATACATATATATATACATATATATATATATACATATATATATACATATATATATATATATACATATATATATACATATATATATATATATACATATATATCTACATATATATGTACATATATATATGTACATATATATACACATATATATGTACATATATATATGTACATATATATACATATATATATATACATATATATATAACATGGGCCGTGACTGCTAAGGATATGCGTAAGCTCGCTAGAAATGAAGCCAGTATGCTCCGATGGATGTGTAATGCCGGTACTCACA
>NC_042998.1:154230580-154305580 GCF_006345805.1 Octopus sinensis | reverse complement strand
AAATGTTACTTAGCTTGTCAATGAAAATAATATAACTGAATTTTAAATGTAAAAAAATAGGTCTATTTATTAATGAAAAAGACAAAAATATTTAAGCTTCATGAATTAAAGAACAATAAGAAAAATAGAATAACAAATGACATTTTACTATAAAGACATTTTACTATAAATTAAGTTTCAAATGATTATTACGTACAATATACATCTAATATTAAATTAATTAATATTACTATAACTAATAGGTCTTAATAAAATTATATATAATCATTTATGTATTATGAAATATTTAAGTTTAATATTGTTCAAATATATTAATATAACATATAATAATATAGTAAATTATACTCTAATACTATTAAATTATATCTACAAGAAATAAATAACATAAAAAGAAATAAGGTTTTATTCATACTGAAAAATAAGTTAACGTATTATATAGGTAAATAAATTTATGTTAGCATTTAATTTTAAATGACTATTTACTATAAATTTAAAGCCTAAATAATAAGTAAAATAAATATATATATTATATTTAAATTAATTTATATTACTATAATTAATATATCTTAATAAATTTGTATAATCATTTATTTATTAGCTAAACCTATTATATAGGTAATTTAATTTATGCTTACATTTAATTTTACGTTCCTCCAATTAGTTTACCAACACAATTGTTATTAAATAATATTTCTTTAAATTCGTTATTATATAGTGAACAATAATTACTCCCTATACAATATGATTTAGTTCTACAAATAATCTCCCAAGTTAATTTATATTTAATAGATCTAGATTTAAGGTCCCAAATATATTTACTGAGACCTGTTGAATGTATTAGATTTTTATTCCTAAAAGAATACATATGTTGAGATACTCTTGATTTAATTTTATTTGAAGTGGACCCTATATAAAGTGTTTAAATTATGATAATACAAATTCTTATCTATTATTATTATTTATATTATTATTATTATTATTATTATTATTATTATTATTATAATATTTTTTGTAATATTATTAAATTTATTATCTTCATTAATTGAATTAAATTTTATCTTATTTTTATTTTTATTTTTATTATTTCTATTTTTATTTTTTATTTCAATATTAAATGTATGATTTATATCATCAAAATACCTATTATTGTTAAGACGATAGATACCTAAATAAAATTTATCATAATTCAGATAATTAGGTTTATCATTATAAAAATCATTTAAATTATTCTCCTTCAAATTATAATTATGTTTAATATTTAATATTATTATTGTATCCTGCCTCATACAAGGCTTTATTATAATAAGGTGCATGTTTATTAAAAATCTCTAAATCATAAGAAAGTAATGATATTCTTTTACCTACATTATTTATTAACAATTTTTTAACAGAAGGTGGATGATTACTATAAGTATTAATATATCTGAGATTTTCATTAATTTTATGGAATGGATGGGTTTTACCCATTATTACATTAAAATTAACATCTAAATAATTAACATAGTTCTCATTATAAATAGTATTACTTAAACCATATCTTTTAAAGAAATTATAAAGTTTCTTTTTATATAATTCTAATTTTCTATTTGTACAATCTCTAGTAAGTAATAAAAGGTCATCCCTATATAAACCACTCTCCAAATTTAAATGTTCTAATTGAAGTTCTGATAATAAATACCTACTAAATCAGTGGCCTGTGCAGAATCAGGTGCCCCCATAGGTATATCAAAATAGTTTCTAGTATCCTTCCTAGCCCATAATTTATTATTATATCTAATTAACGATTTCCTAGCCATTTTAATAACATTAACTTCATCAGAGGTCATTCCTACCTTAATCATTGCATATATTAGGGCTTTATTGAGTACAATCTCATTAATAGAAGAATAATAATTATCTATATCTATTTGAATGAATTTATATTTATTTTTATCTTTAGTATTATGAAACCATTTTAAAGTATTATTAGTACTGTTCCAAAGTTTAAGGTAATTAAATTCATTTAATCTATTCATGTATTTATCCAGAATAATTTTACTTAATTTACCTAAATCTGATTTACGTGGACAAATTAATCTAAACTTAGGGTTAGAGTAAAAATTTTCCTTATGGTCTTTCAAAGTTATTCTAGGGTGTATAGGTATATAAGGTCCAGTTTTATTCATCATTATTTAGAAACTTTATTTACAAATTAATCAAGCCTCATATATATATATATATTCCTATATATATATATATATATATAGGCATAGGTGTGGCTGTGTGGTAAGAAGCTTACTTACCAACCACATGGGTCCGGGCTCAGTCTCACTACACGGCACCTTGGGCAAATGTGTTCTACTATAGTCTGAGACAGACTAAAACCTTATGAGTTGATTTGGTTGATAGAAACTGAATGAAGCCCATCTTATATATTTGTGTGTCTGTGTTTGTCCCCTCCCCCACCCAGCATTGTTCGACAACCGATGTCAGTGTGATAACTTAGCGGCTCGCCAAAAGAGGCTGACAGAATAAGTACCAGGCTTACAAAGAATAAGTTCCTGTGGTTGATTTGCTCAACTAAAATCTGTGCTCCAGCATGGCCACAGTCAAATGACTGAAACAAGTAAAGAAATAAAACAATATATACGCACAGACACTCACAAGTTCCATCCTATCGCATAGCATTTTGAACAATTGTCTATTGCCATACTCAGATGAACTTAAGTCATGTGAGTGAAACTGGGTTACGGTTAGAAACTGTGTTGCACTCCATGTGTGACTTGAACCTGTAATTCAAAGGCACAGCTTATTGACATACTGTCATGCTGAGTCAGCCTGAGGCTTATGTCTAGTATAGTCAGTGACTTACATGTTAAATTTAAAGGCTATAGTTTAATTGATTGAAAAACTGAATACTTATTGTCAAAGCTTGATGTAATAAACAAGAGTGCATTATTGATGAGTTGTATTCTTCAAAAACTGTTCAGAATTAATCCAAATATGTGAAATAGAATGCAGACAAAGAATGTTATTCTGTATAAAATAATTATTTTTATGTTATCTCTATAGATTTTCTTGCCAGCAATTAAAAATAATTATTACTTTCTATTTTTCCTAGTGGTTTTATTGGCTGCAGTTGGGCAATGCTGTTTGCTGCTTCTGGCTATAAAGTTTCTATGTTTGATGTCAATCCTGATCAAGTGGCTAATGCTTTGGAAAATATCCTGTCTCAGCTAAAAAATCTAGAGAAATTGGGCCTGTTACGTGGCACTCTATCAGTTGAAGAGCAATATCAACGCATATCAAAGACTGTGACTTTAGAAAGTTGCGTTACTGGTGCTGTTTATGTTCAGGTATAAGATATATTCATATGCATACTTTTCTTCTTTTACTTTATTTTTGCCCAGATTTCTTACTTTCATGATAGTATTTTTGTATTAGTAAATATGTTCATTTACTTTTGGTAGAGCTTATGTTTTAAAAGTTGTCTTTCCTACTGTTAACAACTTAATGATTTCACTGTATTTGTATAAGCCTATGTTTAATACTCTGATAGCACAACCTCTTGTGTAATTGTTTTGCAATCACTATTTTATGCATGGGAGAGAATTGGCAGATCTTGATATTTGCTAATGTAATACTGAAACAAAGATTTTACAACTGAATGCACTCAACCATGATGCTGCCAGGATAGCCATTTTCAATGCTACAAGCAGAGCGAATACTAATTCTTAAAATGCTCAGCCTATTTAGTTCTAATTGTCCTTTGAGTTTTGCTTAGAAAAGAATGGGCTCTGTTCTCTATATGACATAATTTAGCTTCTTGTTTTAATCTAAATATTTCGATTTTGTTTTTATCATTTTAAATAGGAATCTGTTCCAGAAAACCTTGAACTAAAAAAAGAAGTACTAAAATCCATAGATTTATATCTTTCCAATGAAGCACTACTAGCCAGTTCTGCCAGCTGCATTGTTCCATCAAAGATATCTGAAGAGCTTAAGCACCGGAATCAAATGTTTGTTGCTCATCCTGTAAGTTTTCATTATTATTACTGTGCCAATGTAAGAAATCACTATTTTAGTGTTCTAACATCAAAAGTGTTGAAGAGTAGCAGAGACACTTAAATACTTATAGAAATGTCTTATGATATTTAGTTATGATCAAATATAGAAGTCAATTTCGCTTTCATTCTTTTATGGTTACAGAGTAATATACTGTAATTTTATTTTTTTAGAGTGTGGTAAGTATTTTATTGTTATTTTTGTAATGGGATTTGTTTTGTTGTTAAGCTCTAGATCAGTCCTCATTAAGAGGACCTATGATCATGGGCATTCCAGATGCGAACATAACTTTTTAGAGATATGCAGGACTACATGATCCAATGTAACCTTTCCTTATTTAAGGCGACTCCATTGATAGGCTTGGGGTTTCTTTTGTTGTAAGGCAAAGACTTAACTCTTTACTCTTTTTCTTTTTTTACCTGTTTCAGTCATTTGACTGCGGCCATGCTGGAGCACCACCTTTAGTCGAGCAAATCGACCCTGGGACTTATTCTTTGTAAGCCCAGTACTTATTCTATCGGTCTCTTTTGCCGAACCACTAAGTAACTGTGTAGTTTAAGAAATTCATTTCTTAACCACATGGTTTTGGGTTCATTGCCACTGTCCATTGTGTGGCACCTCAGGCAAGTCTCTTCTACTATAACCCCTAGTTGACCAAATCCTTGAGAGTGGATTTAGTAGATAGAAACTGAAAGAAACCCATTTTACACACACACACATGCGTGCACACACACACACATTATTTTTGGGATGTGAATGTTTGCGTGTCCTTGTCTTGACATTGCATGATAATTCCAGATGAGCATCACCATTGTCTTCCAATTCCAATCTTCTCTGAAAACACAACTGACCATAGGGAAATATCACTTTGCTTGGAAGTACATGAGGGTTGGTGATAGGAAAGGCATCCAGTAAGAGAAAATCTGTCTCAACAAATCCCATCTGATTTGTGCAAACATGGAAAAGTAGACATTAAAAGAACATCAATGATGATGCTGATTGTGCCCCTTTATATTACTCTTGTTTGTTGTTATATGGATTTTGTTTTGCATAAATTGTTATTGTATTGATAGTGTCACATAAAATTTTTAATATGGTAGTTATGGTAACAATAAAGAGTATCTGAAGTTTTTTGAATATTTTAACTTTATCTTATGTGCCTAAAACCAAACCTGCTCTGTTGGATATTGCTTTTAGATGCATTTCCTTGACAACACTGAAATATGTACAAGGTAAATTGTCAACAAGTACTCCTCTTATTTTGTTCTAAAATTCAGAATCCAATTAAGTTGCTATTTACTTTGTTAAAAGTGTCTTTTTTTTTTACATTTTCCTGTACGGTAAAGGAAAAAATCTAAGACAACTGCAGAAAAAGCAGTTGAACTTAAGAAATTTTTATGTTGAAATGAAACAGATATTTGGACCAGTATGGGTATCAGCTGGATCCCCTCTAGCAGCTGACAATACAAACATCCTGACTGATCCACAAGACATACTCTTGCACTGAAAGGAACATTTTTCCACCCTCCTAAATAGAAATTCAAATGCAGCTGAGGACTTTCTGAGACACTTTCTAAATCATCTTCCTCAGCTGCGTATAAACAGGAAGCCTATGTTTCACAAATACAAGCAAGCTAGGAAGCAGATGAAATCAAGAAAGTCTCCAGACCCACGTAATGTCCTTTTTGAGCTGATCAAACATGGAGGTTTACCCTTGCAAACCCATATCTTCACCCTCATCCTGAAGATGTGGGAATCCCAACATGTTCCTAAAAAAACTGAAAGATGTAGTCATCATCACGATCTTCAAAAAAAGTTGATCGAAAAGGATGTTCTTTCATTCTTTTAATTGTTTTAGTCATTTGACTGTGGCCGTGCTGGAGCACTGCCTTTAGTCAAGCAAATCAACCCTAGGATTTATCATTTGTAAGCCTAGTACTAATTCAGTTAGTCTTTTTTGCTGAACTGCTAAGTTACGGGGAAATAAACATACCAGCATTTGTTGTCAGGCAATGTTAAGGGGACAAACACAAACACACACACACATACATGTATATCTATATATATAAAAGTGAGAATATGTGTGTCTGTATGTCTGTGTGAATCCCTAAAACTTGAGAACTACACAACCAATTTCATTCAAATTTTACACATGCCTTACATAGGTTCCATGGAGTGTCATGGGCAAAAAAATTTTTAACTTCTTGCTTAGGGCGAGCCCACAGCAATATCATATCTTCTCCATTATTTCAGTATTACGTGTTAAAAGTGAAACAAAAACATCTCTCTACTTTCAGATACTTTCACTTTAATACTGAAACTATTAAAGTCAAACTATTATATAGATGTATATATATGGATGTATATATATATATATATATATATATATATATATATATATACTAGCACTATGACCCGTCGTTGCTGGGTCATAGTCCTAGTGCATGTATATATGTGTATATATATATGTGTAGATATTACACACTGGAATTGTAGGTCTGTCTCTTGCAATTTCGATCAATTGTATCTTGTCCTCTCTCTTGGATAGAAGTGTGGCTACAATCCAGCCTACATCTACTTCTGGGGGGACATTTTAAATTTTTATCTGGGACGTCCTATGTCCCAGATATAAAGGTAAAAATAAAATATTTTTACTTTGCAAGGTTTGAATCGAATACTCCCTTGCACGCTCCGTTGACTCGAACCTCGCTTCTATTGTGGCGAATTTACTGCCTCTGGTCAGATATCTTTCATAGCCGCACCAAGACACTTTTCGATGGTGCTTTCCTCCAGGTGTTCAAATCTTTTTTTCTTCTCTACATTGTATACTTTATAGACAATAGTCTTTTCTTTAATTTAATTTTTTATTTCATTTGGTGGTGTTATCCTAGATTCACCATCTTTGTCGGTGATCAATCCGAAATAGGTTTGTATTTCTTCCATTTTAATTTTAATGAGTTCGCGCCTGCCGACAGCTGCAGCGAAATTCATTTTTAGACTTTCTTCTATCGAAGGCATTCTAACAAAAATGCTTCCATATAAACGGTGAAAATATTGTCAATTTCTCCAAACAGGGACACAATTCAATTTTTAAACAATAACCAAAGCTCCTTCTCCCAGAGGTGGGGGTTACAGTTTACAATTATTTAACAACTGCAACACAACAACGTTTCCCTCACGAGGAACCAACAAACGTGATAACAATAGTTAAACAGTAATAATAACAACAAACCTTTCGGTGAATCAAAAAGCAGTACACAGTTGAAGCTATAGTCCTTTATGTATAAGAAATAAACCAACAGCAGTACTCAGTAGAAGTGGCTGTTCGAGAAAACAGACATTACATACAGCCAAACTTCATATAGATACTTAATGCTAGCTAATTAGCAATTAATCTAATGTAAAAGCCATGGTAAACGGTATGTGCACAGCTCCATCTGGACTATTCAATTTCTGCACTTAAATTTTATTTTTAATTTATTCCCATTCATGTGAAACCACTTACTTCAAGTTCAAGTCATTGATGCAATTTTATACCAATTGCTATTTTTACTTTTGTTATGTTACGATTATATTATACTTTAGTTTGATTTTAATTATTACTTACTACATATAATTCCATTGTTATTATTATTTTTATTGTTAAAGTGAAAGTATCTGACATAAAATAGAGAAATGTTTTTGTTTCACTTTTAGCACGTAATACTGAAATAGTGGAGAAGATATGATATTGCTATGGGCTCGCTCTAGGCAAGAAGTTGAACATTTTTTTTTGCCCATGAAACTACATGGACCCTAAGTAAGGCATGTGTAAAATGTGAATGAAATTGGTTGTGTAGTTCTCAAGTTTTAGGGAATCGTAGTGGAGAAGATATGATATTGCTGTGGGCTCGCCCTAGGCAAAATGTTAAAAAAATTTTTTGCCAAAGACACTCCCCGGACCCTAAGTAAGGCATGTGTAAAATTTGAATGAATTTGGTTGTGTAGTTCTAGTTCTCAAGTTTTAGGGAAACACACAGACAGACAGACACACATTCTCAGTTTTATATATATAGAGATACATGAGTGGAGTAGATCACTTTGATCAAATGGTAACATTGCATGAACTGGATCAAAAAAGCAGAAAATGATGGACTAAAGTGTTCTTCAGGTTTCTGATGACAGCTGTATATAGCAGCTATGTTATTCACTCTGAAATTCATCATATGAAACCACCATTTATAAATTTGATTCCAAAACACATGGTCCTGAATTCAATCCCACTGTGGGGCAACTTGGCATGTGTCTTCTGCTATAGCCTCAGACCAACCAAAGTTGATTTTGTAGACAGAAACTGAAAGAAATCAATTGTATATATATATGTATATATATCTATGTAAGTCTATGTGTGTGTCTTTGTGTTTCTCCCTCATCACTGCTTCACAACTGGTGTTCGTTTATTTACATCCCCATAACTTACTGGTTTCACAAGAAGAAACTGATAGAATAAGTACCAGGCTTATCAAAATATAAAAAAAGCACTACGCAGTGTCTCATATTTTTGTTTGCCCACTCAGTTGTATCTATCAATTTATCTTTGTGTGTGTGTGTTTACATATATATATATATATATATATATATATGGATTTCGTAGACAGGAACTGAAACAAATCAATCGTATATATATATGTATGTATATATGCAAGTGCATGTGTTTTGGTATTGGCAACATGAGTGACAATGGTCAGAGACTACTTGAATTTTGCACATACCATAACCTGTGCATCACCAACGCATTCTTTGCCAATTAGACATCCCACAAGGCATCTTGGAGACATCCAAGATCTCACTACTGGCATCAGCTGGATCTCATCATTACACGAAGATCTTTACTGAATTCTGTTCAACTGACCCATAGTTACCACAGCACGGATTGTGACACAGATCATTCACTAATAAGAAGCAGGGTGAGGATTCTGCCTAAAAAAGTCCATCACTCCAAGAAAATGGGCCGACCACGCATTAACACTGCCCGGACCTCGGACCCTACACTGCGAAAATGTTTTGCTGTTTCTATCAAGGTTGCCCTCAGTAGCTACCCAACCTCCTCTGCTGAAAGTAGGTGGAATTATATCAGGGAAGCTTTGTATACCACATCAATAGATACTTTCGGCATGAGAGAAAGGCAAAACCCAGATTGGTTCAGTGCTGGGCTCTCAGAGTTGGAAACAGTTATCGAAGCAAAGCATGCGACTCTGATGCAATACAAGAGTGATTCTTCTACAAAGTCACTCGAAGAACTCAGAATGGCAAGAAATAAAACCCAACTGACTGCCAGACGCTGTGCAAATAGGTATTGGCAGGAAATCTGTCAGAGTATCCAGTCAGCTGCTGACAGTGGCGACACCCGTGGGATGTATGCCGGTTTGAAGAAGGCCCTCGGTCCATCCGCAACCAAGTCAGCCCCTCTGAAATCGACTACTGGAGATCTTATCAAGGACCAAAGCAAGCAGATGGATAGATGGGTGGAGTACTACCAGGATCTCTACTCATGGGAGACCACGGTAGCTGAGGCTGCAATCGAGGGTGTCAAGATCTTGCCAGTCATGTGTGTACTTGACAGTTTGCCATCTATAGTAGAGCTCACCAAGGCTATTGACTCCCTAGCAAGTAACAAGGCTCCGGGGAAAAGACAGCATACCCTTTCAGATCATCAAAACTGACAAAAACACCATCCTGCTTTGGCACCTTCATGAGCTGTGTCAGTGCTGGGAAGAGGGTACAGTCCCTCAGGATATGCAGGATGCTAACATCATTACGTTTTACAAAAACAAAGGTGACCGTGGTGATTGTAACAATTACCGTGGAATATCTCTTCGAAGCACTGTTGGAAAGACCTTTGCTCGCGTTATCCTGTCCAGGCTACAACTGCTTGCTTCTCAAATTTATCCAGAATCGCAGTGTGGATTTAGAAGAAGCAGATCAACTATTGACATGATATTCTCCATTCGCCAACTTCAGGAGAAGTCCAGAGAGCAGAAAATCCCATTATATATGGTCTTCATTGATCTGACAAAAGCCTTTGACTTGGTAAGTAGAAAAGGCCTCTTCATCCTGCTCCAAAAAATTGGATGTCCACCAAAGCTGCTGAGGATCATCAAATCTTTCCATGATGATATGCAAGGCACCATACAGCACAATGGTTCATTATCAGCCGCCTTCCAAATAAAAAACGGGGTAAAGCAAGGTTGTGTCCTTGCTCCTACATTATTTGGCATCTTCTTCTCGCTGCTGGTGTCACATGCCTTTGAGACATCAGATGATGGAGTGTTTCTGCACAGTAGAAGTGACGGGAAACTGTTCAATCTCTCGCGTCTGCATGCCAAGACCAAAATCAGAAGCGTCCTGATCAAGGAGATGCTATTTACTGATGATGCCACTCTGGTATCACACACAGAAGAAGCCCTACAGAGGCTCATCAACTGTTTTGAGCAAGCACGTAGCATCCCAAACATACATATTGGAGACCACAGACTACAGGAGGTGGAGAAGTTTACCTATCTTGGCTCTACCGTCACCTACAACCTATCCCTTGATGCTGAGCTCAATATATGCATTGGCAAGGCAGCTGCTGTGATGGCCTAATTCTCCAAGCTGGCATGGGGCAACAATAAGCTGACCAAGACCACAAAAATGAAGATTTACCAGTCATGTGTACTTAGCACTCTACTGTATGGAAGTGAGACTTGGACACCATACACATGCCAAGAGCGTCGCCTAAATATCTTTCACCTGCGCTGCGTCCTGAAAATCCTTCACATCAAATGGCAGAATCATGTCCCCAACAAAGATGTCCTCAAGCAAGCAGGAATACCAAGTATGTTTGCACTCCTCACACAAAGATGTATGAGATGGCTTGGGCATGTTAGCCGTATGCAAGATGGCAGAATCCCCAAAGACATATTCTACAGAGAGCTTGCTAGGGTCACTAGGTCTGTGGGAAGACCGTTCTTATGATACAAGGATGTTTGCAAAAGGGACATGAATGCCTGCAACATTAATATTACCAACTGGGAAGCAATTGTCAGCAACCATGGAGATTGGCGACGTACCATAAAAGAGAGAACACAAAGGAGTGACATAGAGAGATAGGAGAAATGGAAAGACAAGAAAAGGTGTCAACCAGCCAGGCAAAGTCTTCGCTACATTTGCGGCACCTGCCAGAGGGAGTGTTTGTCCAGGATAGGACTACATTGCCACAGCAGAAGATGTATTAGGACATGAAATGTAAAAGCCGGACTAGATTATTTTATGCGCAACTCCATTGTCTCCGAGACATAAAGGATGCCAACAACAATATATATGGATTTCGTAGACAGGAACTGAAACAAATCAATCGTATATATATATATATGTATGTATATATGTAAGTGTATGTGTGTGTCTTTGTGTTTTGCCCTCATCACTGCTTCACAATTGCTGTTCATTTATTTACATCCACATAACTTACTGGTTTCACAAGAACAAACTAATAGAATAAGTACCAGGCTTATCAACATAAAAAAAGCACTAGGCTGTGTCTCATATTTTTGTTTGCCCACTCAGTTGTATCTATCAATGTATCTATCTATCTATCTATCTATCTATATATCTATATATATATATATATATATATATATATATATATATATATATATATATATATATATATATATATATATATATATGATCCTAATGGGAGCCTTAACTCCCAAATTTTAGTAATTTCTTTTATGATCCAAAACTAGGTCAAAAGTACTGAATGGATCTTTATGAAATTTGGAAATTATATCCTATGCATAAGGGCCATAACCCCCATGACAATTCATATATTTTTGCTGTTGATGAAATTTTAACCATACATATTAGACACAAATGAAGTAATATTTATAAAATTTCATCTTCTTACAAGTTAGAAAGACCCCTCCATGGGGACTTAACACCCACAATTTTGTCACTTTATCTAAGCAAAAAACGAATACAGTTGTGCTCTTAGAAGCTGTAGGGTTACCCAAGCATAAAAGATGAGCATTATTTGTAATTCAATGGTACAACAGTGTAACAGTTTGCTTTGACATACACTTACATTGTGATTTCTGCAATGTGGTGCATAAATTGTCAAGTAAATGAGAGGCATCTGATTCAGTTGCAAAGTGTTGAGTAAAGTTATTTGATTGCAGACCTCCTTTCAGTCGTTTTATTATCACTGAGTCACACATAGTCCCAAGATGGTAACATTGATTTCAAGGCCTTCCCAGATGAGTGACTGGTTATTCAAAGACATTTATAGATTGTAAAATTATTCTGTCCAGTTATGTATCAGTATAGTGGTCATTTTGAAACTCCAGAGGTGACACTCCAACTTTCATTTCTTGCAACTTGCAAACTCTAACTTTCATTTCTCCTTAGCCCTCACGTGACACAGTTGTTAATGTTTATTTGAGTTGGGTCACACCCTTCCAATTGCTATAGATTCGTAATGCATCTTACGGCTTTGTCTGTCACCTGGATAGTGAGGAATCCTACATTGGGAGTGGTAACAACTAGGGTAGGGTAGCTGACTGCTTATTGTGATCATTCGTCTTTTGGTTTCCTGTAGCTTTGCTCTCTTTTACAAACCCAGTGAACATATATTTCTTATTTCAAAGAAATTCAAACAATAGATATAAGAGCCAAGTTAAAAAGATTCTCAACAATTCAATTCAACTTCTCTGGTTGACATTAAGAGCCCACTCCCAACAGGGGCTTTAACTCTCACATTTTAGAGCTCCGTGACCTTCATTTTTCAGGAGCAAAATCTTTTTAACAGGTTCAATAAGACTGGAATTTTGGAATATGCGCATAAAAATCAGTAGTATGGGATACATGTGGCATGATTACAATGTTTTGGGGGTGATGAAAATCGAAATATAGATATTCCAGTTCATTAGATAAAATATAACAGAAAAGTCTAATTCTTCAATTGAATGTAGCCGGGCAATGCCGGGTATATATATATATATATATATATATATATATATCATCATCATCATCGTTTGACGTCCGCTTTCCATGCTGGCACGGGTTGGACTGTTTGACTGAGGACTGGCAGAGTTTCTACAGTTGGATGCCCTTCCTAATGCCAACCACTCCGAGAGTGTAGTGGCTGCTTTTACGTGCCACTGGAATGAGGGCCAGTCAGGCGGTACTAGCAACGACCATGCTCAAATGGTGTTTTTTATGTGCCAGTAAGGCAACGCTGATAACAATCATGCTTGAAATGTGCTTTATACATGCCACCAGCACAGGAGCTAGTCAGCAGCCCTGGCAATGATCATGCTCAGATGGTGCTCTTAGCGCTCCACAAGCAGTGATGCCAGTCATGCGGTGCTGTCATAGAATTTGATTTCAATTTCACTTGCCTCAATAGGTTTTCACAAGCAGAGTTTAGTGTCCAATGAAGGAAAGGTACGCATAAGTGGGCTGGTTACACCTCTAGCGTAGGTCACAAGGTTATGGTCTCACTTGAGTTTGCTGAATCTTCTCAAGCACAGCATATTTCCAAAGGTCCCGGTCACTAGTCATTGCCTCGGTGAGGCCCAATGTTCGAAGGTCATGCTTCACCACCTCGTCCCAGGTCTTCCTGGATCTACCTCTTCCATAGGTTCCCTCAACTGCTAGGGTGTGACACTTTTTCACACAGCTATCCTCATCCATTCTCACCACATGACCATACCAGCGCAGTCATCTCTCTTGCATACCACATCTGATGCTTCTTAGGTCCAACTTTTCTCTCAAGGCACTTACACTCTGACGAGTATGCACACTGACATTACACATCCATCGGAGCATACAGGCTTCATTCCTTGCGAGCTTACGCATGTCCTCAGCAGTCACACAGCGGGCTTCTTTTGGTTTCTGTCTACCAAATCCACTCACAAAGCTTTGGTTGGCCTGCGGCTATAGTAGAAGACATCTGTCCAAGGTGCCATGCAGTGGATTGAACCTGGAACCATGTGGTTGGTAAGCAAGCTACTTACCACACAGCTACTCCTCGGAACTATAGAGGAATAGTGTTACTCTCCATCACTGGAAAGGTCTTTGTTAGGATTCTTCTAAATCATCAAAAAGATCCTACCAGAATATCAATGTGATTTTCTGTGCAAGGCAACTCTGGGAGAAAAGCAGGGAACAACATAAGCCCATTTTCTTTGTTTTCTTTGACTTAGAAAAGGCCTTTGATAGGGTTTCAAGAGCTGCTATGTAAAGGGTTCTGCATTGATTTGGATATCCTGATCACTTTATCACTTTGGTTGAAGCAGTGCACGATATATGTTTGGGCATGTATTTCACCAAAACATGCTGTCAGATGAATTTCCAATCATGTGTGGACTAAAGCAAGAATGTGTCTTGGCACCTACACTATTTTCCTAGTATCTGGCTGCAATGCTTCATGAACTTCCAAACAATCCAGGAGTTGACATTAGATATCAATAAGATGGAGGACTTTTCAAGCTTAGTAGAGTTCAGTCTAAGCATTTAACACACATGCAGCACATCTCAGAACTTCAATATGCTGATGACAATGCTGCCTTCTGTCATTCAAAAGAACTCCTCAAACAGTCTGTGAACAACTTTGCTATGGCCTACCATCACTTTAGCCTTACAGCAAACATCAAGAAATCCAAGGTCCTTGCTGAATCAGTCCCAAATACCATCTTACCAGTCGTTTATCAAACAGGTGCATCTCAGAAAAGGATGTGGAAACAGAATTGGAGCTGCTAATGGTGCATTTGGAAAGCTAATCAAGTTAATCCTCAAAGATCTTAACTTAACAAAAATTATAGTCTATGATGCTGTTGTCATTTCAACCTTACTCTATGGCTGCAAAACCTGAATATCATTGCGACATCCAAAAATAAGAATGCTTTTGCCAACAAAAGTTTCATTCAAACTTGAGCATCAAATGGGGAACACTATGTTACCAACAACAAAGTCTTGGAAAGTGCCAACAGTCAAAGTTATTGAATCACTGATAATGAAACACTGTCTTCAATGGTCAGGACATGTAGTAAGAATGGAAAAGTCAAGCTTCCCATGTCAGGTCATATTTAGTGAGCTCACTTCAGAGAAAAGACCACAGAGTTGCTCTCTTCGAAGATACATGGACAAATTCAAAGCAACACTGAAAGCCACTGGAATTGAACCTAAATCATTTGAAACACAAGACCAAGACCATACCAAGTGGTAGTGTTCCATCACCATTGAAACCAAAAACTTCAAAGTCACCAGAAGAGAAAAGGAAGAAATCAAATGACAGGCGAGAAAGGCTTAACAAAATCAACCTTGTCCTCCACCAACATCGTTGACTTTTCTTATCAAGAATTGGTCTGCATAGTCATCAATGCCATCACCATAAGGGAAACATTCAGCAAAGAAGAAACTAAATTCTCAGATATGAGATAAAGCCAATGATGAAGAGAGAAATAGATCTTTTGTGATCTTGTTAGTAAAATAATTTAATAATAATTACACAACTTGTAAGTACAAGTTTGGAATAATATAAAATTCAAACTAAAATTATAACTATTGTGAAAATGTCGGAAAAGGATGGTGTAGTCTGATACAGTTTTTTGATGTTTGTGAAATTGGATTTATCCTAAATTTTTCATCCGTTAATCTTGGACTAATTTTTAAACTAAATTTCTTTTATCAGGTAAATCCACCTTTCTTTGCTCCTGCAGTTGAACTTGTTCCTGCTCCATGGACTGACAGTAAAATCATGAATAAGGCAGAGAAAATTATGAATGAAATTGGCCAGGTACCAATACAACTGAAAAAAGAGTGTGATGGCTTTCTTATCAACAGAATCCAGTATGCTATTTTGCAGGCATCATGGCAAATTATAAAAGTAAGAAATTTTACATTAAATATATGACTTTAAATTGTCACCTTTTACTAGCAGAAATTTCACACACTAATCTTATTGAAATCACTTATGAGGGAGTTTTTGCAATATTGATACAAAAACTGATTCCAGTTGAGGAGAGAATGCTTTCTGGTGCAACAGTTGAATTATGATTTTTTTAAGTCTCAGAACTGTAACAATAAAAATACTGAGCTGGTTATGGGGCCAGAAGAAACAGCTTTAAGCTTACAGCTGACTCAAAAAAGAATTGATGTAGTCTTACTGTTGTGATTGATAGTTGTAATATATTACAACTGTCACAACACAGACTAAAAAATTCCTTAGTTGTTTGTGTAACAAAGCCAGAACACTATAAGAAATTGTTTATGGCTTGTAAATAATGTTTTACCCACTCATATAAAAATATGTAAACATGTACAGGGATGCTGTCAGTAAGGTGAGGGTTGGCAACAAGTACAGTGAAGAATTCCGGGTAGAGGTAGGGGTCCATCAAGGTTCAGTCCTCAGCTCCCTTCTATTTATCATAGTTCTCCAGGCAATAACAGAGGAATTCAAGACAGGGTGCCCCTGGGAGCTCCTCTATGCTGACAACCTTGCTCTAATTGCTGAGTTACAATCAGAACTAGTCAATGACTAAAACAAGTAAAGGAATAAAAGTAAGAATACCTACAGGAATTCTGATCTTGTTGTTAGAATAATGCAATAAAAATAGTTTCAAATTTTAGCACAAGGCCAGAAATTTTGAGGGAGGGCCTAAGTCAATTGTAGCAGTAGTGGTTAAAAATTATATCGTTGCAAACACCACAGTGAACAGTAATAAATTTGGTTACACTATTTCAATAAGTAGATGTGTTGTGGAATGTATATTCTCATATTTTACAAAACTAATAAGATTTCTCAAGAAAGTGATCATGTTTTCTTGTTTGAAGATTTAAATGTGTAGAAGAAAATAAATAACCGTCATTGAAGAGAGAAAGCTAATGTACATTTATTTAAACTGAAAGAGTTTAACAGCTGGCAAATGATTTCTCATTCAGTTTAATATACTTTTGTTTTTTTAGGGCAAAACAATACTGTTGGCCATTTCTATACTGTCAAGGCAAAATGAAATCTTACATAAGAGCTAAAGAAGGCAAAATAATATAGCTTGTTTGTGCTGTCTAGTGGAAATCTCAAGTAGAAACTGGTAAAGGAGCTAAGAGAATGAATAAAAGGCCTCCCCCCCATTCAAGGAGATAAAATAGCTGAAACAAATACACATAACAAAATGGCAAAAATTAACATGCCAGAAGTGAAATGAGTCTCACTATATCATCTCATCATTTAATGCCCACTCTCCATGCTGACATGGGTTAGATGGTTTGACTGGAGCTGATGAGCTGGAGAGCTGCACTAGGTTCCAGTCTGATTTGAGAAGGTTTTTATGGCTGGATGCTCTTCCTAATGCTAACCACTCCAGGAATGTAATGAGTGCTTTTACATGCCACTGACATGGATGCTATTTACATAGTACCAGCAGCGACCATGACTACAATTTACAGGTGCCAGCAACAATCACAACGATTCATGGGTACCCTTTACATGGTACCAGTAATGACCATGACTATGGTCCATGGGTGTCATTTACATGGCACTGGTAACGGCCATGGCTATGAATTCACAGATGCCATTTACAGGACACTGACACATCCACAACTATGATTTCACTTGGCTTGACAAGTCTTCTCATGCATAGCATCATCATCATCATCATCGCTTAACATCCATTTTCCATGCGAGCATGGGTTGGATGGCTTGACTGAGGATTGACAAGGCAGGAGGTTGCACCAGGCTCCAATCTGATCTGGCAAGGTTTCTACAGCTTCCTAATGCAAATCACTCCAAGAGTGTAGTGGGTGCTTTTTAGATGTCCTTGGCACAGGGGCCAGTCAGGCAGCACTGGCATTGACCACACTTGAATGGTGCTTTTTACATGCCACTGGCACAAGGACCAGTCAGGTGACACTGGCATTGGTCATGCTCAAATGGTGCTTTTTACGTGCCACAGGCATGGGTGCCAGTCAAGATTCTCAAGTACAGCATATTGCCCGATGATTGAAGGGTGCTTTTAAATGGGCTGGTTATGCAACACTGGCACTGGCAGCTTGCTGGGTCTTCTCAAGCACAACATATCTCCAAAGGTCTTGGTCGCTTGTTATTGCCTCTGTGAGGCACAATGTTTGAAGGTCATGCTCATCCCATGTCTTCCTGGGTGTACCTCTTCCGCAAGTTCCCTCCACTGTTAGGGTGTGACACTTCTTCACACAGCTATCTTAATCCATATGCAACACACCACATCTGATGCTTCTTATGTCCAACTTTTCTCTCAGGATGCTTACACTCTGTCATATATGCACACTGACATTACACATCCAGCAGAGCATACTAGCTTCATTTCTTTCAAGCCTAAACATGTCCTCAGCAGTCACAGCCCATGTTTCACTGCCATGTAGCATGGTTGTTCACACACATGCATCATACAGTCCACCTTTCACTCTGAGTGAGAGGCCCTTTGTTACCAGCTGAGGTAGGAGCTCTCTGAACTTTGTCCAGACTATTCTTATTCTAGCAGCATCCACCTCCACTACTGACTTAGTTAACTAGGTAACAGAAGCCATCAACTACTTCTAGTTTTTCCCCTGGTATGTGATGGAATTTGTTTTCTGTACATCTTTGGTGTTTATTGCCTCTGTACATCTGTCACACACAAAAACTATCTTCCTAGTTAACCTTCTTTTGATATTGCTGCACCTCTTTGTGGCCATTACTTACACCGGGTACATCTTATGAAGATTCTTCCTACGCCTTTTCTACAGCTCGAGCAGGGCCATCTACCTGAAGAGATTTGTGATTTGTCTACCTTCCTACTTACTAAGACATTGGCTTTTGTTAGATTCACTCTAAGGCCCTTCGATCCTAGACCTTGCTTCCACACCTGAAATTTCTTCTTTAGTTCTGGTAGTGACTCAGCTATTAGAGCAAGGTTATCAGCATAAAAGAGTTCTCAGGGGCATCCTGTCTTGAATTCCTCTGTTATTGCCTGGAGGACTATGATAAGAGGAGACTGAGGACTGATCCTAGGTGAACCCCTACTTCTACCCAGAATTCTTCACTGTACTCATTCCCAACCCTTACCTTACTGGCAGCATCCCTGTACATGGCTTGTACAGCTCTCACCAACCTCTCATCTATCTCTAGATTCCGCATTGATCGGGGGACCCTGTCAACGAAAGCTCTCTTACCAGAAATATAGCATCAGCGGTGCTTCTCCTTGGCACAAACTGAAACAGCATCTCGTCTAAGCTCTCTCCCTAATTAGTTGGGCTATGACCCTCTCTATAACTTTAATCACCTGATCCAACAATTTGATACTTCTGTAATTATTTCTATCTAATGTGTCACCTTTACGTTTATAGCAGTTGAATATGGTGCTGCTACACCAGTCATTGGGTTTGACTCCTTCATGTATCACCTGGCTTACTATATGGGTGACTAGACTATAGCCTACACTGCCAGATATCTTAAGCATCTCAGCAGTGATTCCTGATGGGTTAGGGGCTTTCCCTGTTTTCATACCCTTAATTGCTTTATCTACCAAGGTACTGTGAATTCGAATAGCTGGTCCCTCTGTTGGGTTGACATTTGGCAGACTCTCTTTCTCCCATTCATTGTCTTCATTTAACTACCTTTCATAGTGGCATCTCCATGTCTCTCTCTTTGCAGCATCATTAAATGCAAGTGAGCCATCATCCATGTGAATTTATTTCTCTCCTATGACATCATGATTCTCTCACACACACTGTCTTGCACTTCAAGTCTCTGGTCCTCATGATGCAGAACACTGGAAAATTTTTTCTTATCTACTTTTCCTCTGGCTAAGTAATCCTGTCTTCTAGCTTCTCTTCTGGCAATCTGGTACAGTTCCCTGCTAACACCACACTTCCAGTCCTTCCATGCCTGTTTCTTTCCCTAATGGCTCTGTCAACTATATTGTTCCACCACCACGTTACCTTAGATCAAGAGGGGACTTTGCACCAGCCGCAGATCTGGCCAGTAACCCTCATATTGTCTTGTAGGAACCTCCAGTTTTCATCCACATTATGTGATGATATATCCTCCTCTTTTTTATCAAGAGCTTCAAATAATGTCTCTAAATCTCTGTCCATTTGGAGGATCTTTAAGCTTCCAGACCCTTCTTTTTCATGCTGGTATTCTTCTGGGCAGCCATTTAGCCCTGATCCTGAAGTCATTAACTAACCTATGTTGTGAGATGCATTCTTCACCTGGGAAAGTTTTAGCATTTATAGGTAGCCATCTTTCCCATTTCTTGGCAAGAATGTAGTCAATCTGACTAGTATGCCCACTAGACTGGTAGGTGAAGAGGTGACTGGCAGGTTTCCTGAAGTTAGTATTACAGATCATAAGATCATTTCCATCAGAGAACTCCAGCAGCCTGGCTCCCTCCTCATTGCAGGAACCAAATCTGTTGCCATCATGTACACCATGGAAGCTCCCTGGATGTTGAATGAAGTCGCCAGCCACAAAGAGATGGTTGCTATCATTCGTTGACAAGGTAGTTTGCAAGAGGGTGTCATAAAATTGGTCTTTCTGTTCATCAGGTAGCCCTGGCTGAGGGGCATAGCTGAAATAATGGTTGGTAATCCATGTTGCAGCACTAGTCTAAACTTAAGTATTCTATCATGGACTCTGACTATCTTGATTACCTTATCAATCCATTTCTCCACAAGGAGTATACCCACGCCCCCAATCCCATCAGTGTTCCCTACCCAGAAAATCTTATACCTATGTTCTTTGCCTGTGAGGAACCTAGCAGAACTTCCTCTCCACCTTCTTGTATGCAGTACAAATCTACACGTCTCCATTCAAGCATCTTAACAATCTCACCAGACTTACCTTTCAATGTGCCGTTAAGTGTGCCAACTCTGAGGGTGTGGAAGGTGTGGGATGGGGGACAGCAACATTATGCATCTGAAAAGGAAGCTCGCATTTGGCAGATCTCATAAATATACAAATAGCCTTTTACCTGCATACACTACACCATCATTTTATTCACTACATAATCATTATGTTTAACAGGAAGTAAACAGGTAGGGATGGAGGGGGAAGGGAGGGGAAAGTGTTCCATATAGTAAGCTGTTAGAAGTGCTCAGGAGAAAGACATCCAGTAGAGGTCAGAGGATAAGGACTGCTAGTATAGGTGGTGGGATTGGAATGCACTGTGAACGGCAAAGTACTGTGGTTACCTGGTGGGATGGAAGAGCGCACTGCTCTATTCCTTAGCAGAAGCTGATGTGGCATAACCACAGACAAAGTAAGTTACTAATTAACAATTAACATGGGAAAAGCAAGTGGTTAATAAAACTGAGAGAGAGAGGTAGAGCAGTGAAATTTTCCAGAATTAAGGCTGGTTGAAAACAAAACATGAAGAGATGGAATTTTCGAGATTTAGAGCAAGAGTAAAGAGAGTTGAAGAATTTGATTTCTTAAGTTTGCTATAGCATACCACTAAATGAATAATAATAATCTTAATGTAAATTTGAGTGATGTTTCTCTGTCCATTACATTTTTATGTTTACTAACTCCTCCTAGACTGTTGGAGCAAGGACAATTGAAATTCAAACCAGCAACTCCCTTAATCCCAGGGAGTATCCTAAGGGAGGCTATTTTTTTAAGGGTTGCCTAATTGGGGCCTCACCAAACCCCCTATTCTTACTGCCTTTTAAACTAAATACATAGCATTGGTGACTGAATTGGAGCAATGACAATGAATTTTGTACCATGAACTCCTGCGGAGGTTAATTTCTGAAGGGTTGCTTAAATGGGGCCTCACTGACCCCCACTATTTTCATTGCATTTACCTTGCTCCCCATGCTTATTGATTAACCTATGATCAGCATCAGTGCTTACCAGGAGCTAGCCAGAATGCCACCCAAAGGGCGGCTCGAGGTCAAAGAAATCGACCCCAGGACTTATTCTTTTTGTAAGCCTTGTACGAGTCTCTTTTGCCAAACTGCTAGGTTACAGGGATGTAAACACACTAACATTGCTTGTCAAGTGAGAGGGTGGGGCAAACACAGACTCACACACACACACACACACACACACACATACATATATATATGACGGGCTTCTTTCAGTTTCCCTCTATCAAATCTACTCACAAGGCTTTGGTTGGCCTGAGGCTATAGTAAAAGACACTTGCCCAAGGTGTCACACAGAGGGACTGAACCCATATGGTTGTGAAGCAAGCGTCTGTTTACTTTATTAAAAAAACAAAATTTTTACCAAAACATATAAAACTATTTTAATTCAAGCCCCCAAACACTCCTTGAATGCAAATTGTTTCAGTTTATGAGATCAAGATATCAGTTTTGTGAGTTGTGGATAAACTAAGTTTGGCCTACTGCTAATCATTTATTAATTTTAGTTGATCATTTTCTTGTTGTTTGTGGGACATGCCTCAACATTCTCTGTACTTGACTTGTTGAGTCCCACACCAAATGTTCATTTTCTGCTAGATCAGTTTAAGTTGTCTTTGGACATCTAAGTTTCCACTTTTAAGTGGTTTTCGTGATTTATTTTCAGTAATTGTTATACTGTCTCTCAAAAAGCCACTTCACCTGGCTGCATATACATTTGAAAATGTATAGAACAAATTGCAATTTGTTATCTTTTTATATGTATACACAGCTACTAGAGCATTGACAAGTGTCTATTGTTTCATATTTTTAAAACTTATTTATTGTTGCATAAATAGTATGAGAAATGCAGAAAAAACATGCTATAGAAATAAATAAAAACAATATTTAAAGATGAGAGAAAAATGATTACATACAGAAAAAAACAAAGAATGTGACTTTCTGTAGTTGCAATGCTAAGCTCAGACCCTCTTACAGGTATATATAACCTAGAGAGACATGAACTCTGTTAGACTGACAACATCATGCTGGTGTTGTAATGACCATTTATGTACAGGTTGTCTATTTCATCAGTCCTTATTAACTATGTGAACTTGTTTTTTTTTTCTTTAATTATCAAGTGCAGTTTTCATAGTAAATCAAATTTTCTGAGAAAATAGCATCTTACTGGTAATTTATCATTATCTTTACTTTATTTCCTACTTTATTCAATAAGTCTTACTTTATAAACCTACCTTCTATTATTTATCTATATATAAACTATTTAGCTTGTGAACTTCTGCTTTAACTTCTCTTTATTGCAGGAAGATATTGTTTCTGTTGAGGGTCTTGACAAAGTTATGTCTGAAGGTCTAGGTTTTCGCTATGCTTTCATTGGTCCATTGGAAACTGCTTACTTAAATGCTAATGGTAAGAACACATTATTTCAAATGTTTGAGATATATCAATTTCTATGGTTTCTTCCAGATTTAATTTTTCATTACTTCTTTTAGTTTCATCTGCATTTCTTTGAAATCTAAAATAACTGATTATTTTAAAACTTCATTATTTTATTATAACTGAATACAATTAATGTTTTCCTGGATAGATTTAGGCTGTTAAATTCCAGTAAACAAGATTTTATGGATTATGTATAAAGATATTACATTCATGTTCTCTCATTTGATAATGTAATTCTAGAAAATGTTAAAATAGTGGCTGTGTGGTAAGATGTTTGCTTCTCAACCACATACCAGGTTCAGTCTACTTTGTGACACCTTGGGCAAATGTCTTCTTTTATAGCTTTGTGCCGACCAAAACCTTGTGAGTGGATTTGGTAGATGGAAACTGAAAGAAGCCTTTTGTGTGTGTCTTTGTGTCTGTGTTTGTCTCCCATCACCACTTGACAAGAAGTGTTGGTGTGGTTACATCCCTGTAACATAGCAGTTTGGCAAAAGAAAATGATAGAATAAGTACCAGGCACAAAAAAAAGTATGGGGTTTGATTCATTCTTCAAAGCATGGCCACAGTCTAATGACTAAAACATGTAAAATGATAATAATAATAATGTATAATCATCATATTTTAAAACTTTTTTCTTGTTTCAGTCATTAGACTGCGGCTATGCTGGGGCACCACCTTGAATTTTTTGTTGAATGAAGTGAACCCCAGTTCATTTTTTAAATTTTTTAAAGTCTGGTATTTATTTTATCTATCTCTTTTGCTGAACTGCTAAATTACGGTGGATATAAACACATCAACACTGATAGTCAAGCATTGGTGGGGAACAAACTGACACAGAGACACACACATAGATATATATGTATACAACAGGCTTCTTTCAGCTTCTATCTACCAAATCCACTCATGAGGCTTTGGTCAGCCTGAGGCTATAGTAGAAGACACTTGCTCAAGGTACCATGCAGTGGAATCTGGAACCATGTGGTTGGGAAACAAACTTCTTACCCACAGCTATGCCTATCTAATAATAATACTTCATGTGCATTGGCTTGATCACTTGTTGCATCTTCAGCTTAGCTCTCATACTACAATGTTGATGCTACTTACTACAAAGAAATGTGCCTAGTTGAACTGGCTCATTGAAAGTTAACATTCTTGTTGAATAAACATCACAGCATCATTTCACTCATATCTGTAAAAATGCTAGTGTTTTTTACAGTTTTTATGTTAATTGCATTATGAATCAAATTATTTTTCTAAAATCCATGTAATGTATTGCATTTTATTTTCCAGGAATGCTGGATTATGCTGAACGATATGCTGATACAATTAACCGTGTGCAAAAAACCTTTTCTCCACCAGAAAAATTTGAAGGGCCTATTCTGGAACGTCTTCAGAGGGAGCTCTCAGCCAAAGTGCCAATGTCAGATTTGGATAAACGCCGTAAATGGAGAGACAGTCATATGGCAGGCTTAGCCAAACTGAAGAAAAATATGAGTTCTGAATTTTCAACTACATAGTTCTTGTTTAAACTATCAACACCTCTTTAACAGTTTTCTACACTACACAGTACAAAGAAACATGATTCTTTCTTTCTTTCTTTTTTTTTTTTTTGATTTTTAATTGATAAATATTGATAAAATATCCTTTTAATCACTTAACTTGCCATAATGGAAACATTTAGCAAAGAATTTGTTTTTTATTTTCCTTTGAAACAAATATTTTTCTATTATCCTTTACTTGGATGTCACACTTTCATGGAAGTAGGAAGTCAATCAAACAAATCCCAGTGTGTTACCATTACTTATTTTATCAATTCTCTAAGGTTATAAGACAGAGTCAGCTTTGATAGTATCTGAAACTAGTACATAAAAGGATGTTACTGAATATAATAAAGAGTTTGCCTAGTATTCTACTTGTGTCAGTCCACTACCTTCAGAACCTTGATAATTTTGGGAAAAGAAACAAAACTTTTATAAACTTATGTATTATGTATTATTATGATGCACAAATTTTCTGTAAACTACAATTCTTTGCACAATGTTTTTTCTTTTTATCATGAAATACTATTTGCCTCTTATAATTTACCATAGAATTAATCATGTCATATATTTCAAACTGTTTGCACAAGTTACTGCACAATCTCTTGTTTGCCACCACTTGAGTCATGGCAAAATCATATAGCAAGAATGGTCATTGCATTCTGGATATGATTCCATAACAGAAGCACCATACTTTAAACCTTCAAAGTAGCTGACTTTCATCAACTGCCTGAGCCAGTTGTTTAGCCAGTCTTGGTGTTGTCCTTAAAGATAGTCATAATCCTTCCCAAGGTATCAGGTTCCTTTTGCTTTGATTGCTGGAATCTCAGACATCTGAATGCTGAAGATATTATTTATCAGCCTTCGTTTATGGATACTCTGAGATTTTGCTGGATTGAATTTCATATGTGACCATGTGGCCATCTTTTGTAGTAAGCTCAAGTTCTGCTATAGCCCTTGGATTGATAGTGTCATGATTATTATGTCATCCATGAAGGCCCTGCTGCTTGTTAGTTTTACCTTCATTCATGCCAGAGGCATCTTGTTTCTTTATTGCTCACAAGGCGCTACACACAGAGGGGACAAACAAGGACAGACAATTTGAATTGTTGATTAGATCAACCCCAGTGCATAACTGGTACTTAATTTATCGACCCTGAAAGGATGAAAGGCAAAGTCAACCTCGGTGGAATTTGAACTCAGAACATAAAGGCAGACGAAATATCGCTAAGCATTTCACCCGGCATGCTAACGTTTCTGCCAGCTTGACGCCTTGTATGCCAAGGCGCCAGAGGCATCCTGGCATACCTGGTCTATTGCTTGTACCAAGATTTTTATCTTTTTGGTTGCATTACCTATCAGAATATTATCCAGAATGATGTCCAACTGAACACTCCTAAAATTTGATGCTAGTGGCAAACTCAATTGTGACTTCTTTTTGAATCTCTTTGGATTTTCAGCTTCACCAACTCTTCATATTTTCTGAGCAGGTTGAGCAGAGAGATCCTGGACACTGTCAATCAAAAGACTGACAAACAGTTCTAATGCTCCTAGAAATAAGCCTCTGGGTAGTATCAGATGCTTTTCATTGCTGTCGTTGTTCTTCGCATTTCTATCTACCTTGGTGAATCTTCATACCATGTCTACTTTTAAATACTCCACTACAAATGTTGCATCTCATAGATGCTGGATGTTATCTTAGATGAGTATGGCTGTCACTAACAAATCTCATTTCTGTTTTTTTTTTTATCAGAAATCATGGGACTTAATATAGCAAGTGACTTCCATTTTCTGTCACAGATGCACCTTGATTGTGCACTTTCATGTGCCTTGAGAGTATAGATTGACTAGAAAAATTTCCAACAACACACATCACATCAGATTAACTGCTAGAAACTGGTTGTACTCAATAGAGGCCTTTCACGATGTTTACATTGGTGACTTGTGAGGCAGACTTGTACACATTCATCACACAGAAACTGTGGGACTGTTGGACTAACAGGTTCTCTTTTTGTGACTGCTTACTTTATATTAGCTAATTCTGATATAGATTCCTGAAACTTCCTGATGCCAATGATTACTTCTGCCTTACACTTCATTCACATCTTTTAGTCCAATGATTTTTTTGTCAACGACTTTTTGTCCAATTGTAAATAAACTCTTTAGAAAATCATATAATTATTGAGAATTTTATTTATAGGATTTGTCATTGGACAAAAAGACATTGGACTCAAAGACATGGTCAAAAATATGCTTGATGAAGTAATGTTGGACGAAAAGACAGCACCGTTTGCGTTATATATTCTAATTTTAGTACCTTTTTAAATGCCTTTCCAATCACAAACACATGCTTTGAGACTAGCAAAAACCTCATTTGCTTTTCTGATGATGCTTAAAACTATTTCATCATCTTTAAACTGTGCTGAATAACCATACTTCCTACATATAAAAATTTATCTACAAATTTGAGCCTATGACCATAGACAAAAATTGATGATTCAACATAGCGTGATCTAGGAGTTGAGTGAAACATTACCACTGTCCTGTTGAGGCTAATGGTTAATCTGAATGCCTTACAAGATTGTGAGAGTCTATCCATAAATGTTTGTGTACATGTGGAATGAGTGTGCTATTGTAGCACACTCATTCCACATAGTCATCAGCATATAATTGATTGCATATAAGATAATGAAAGATTTTGGTCTTCACGGCAAAATGTCATATATGGAACAAGTATTTTGGTATCTAATGAAGATGCCTTTGTTGCAGTCCCTGAATGCATCAATTAGCACTATAGAGGAGATAGAGAAAAAAGTTGGTGCCATGAGATCACCCTATTTAACACCCTTCTTGATTTTAATTGGCTCACTGAGAATACCACCAACATTTATCCAGATTTACTTGTCATTTTGAAAAGACTTTTTGATATCAACAAAGTGATCTAGGTGACTCAACTTGATCAGGATCCACCATAATGCTTTTTAGTTGCCCATGTCAAAAGCCTTTGTTGAGACCACAAAAACTTGGAACAAGTTTTGATGGTGTTCAAAACATTTCTCTTGAATTTGATGAGCCATAAAGGTCATGTCAACTGTGATTCTGTGGGGCCTGAAACCACATTGTCATTCTGGCAAAATCAAGTTTGTTATATTGTTGTTCAAACTTGTTAGGATGATTGGGGCCACACAAGCAGTGCTATTGTTTTATAATTTCTGCAGTTCTCTAGTAAACCCTTGTTTTTATATAATGCTATTATCATGATGTCTTTTCAGTCCTTCAGTACTTCACTGTCCCTCTGGATTTCAAAAATTAGGTTATGCATAATTTTTGCTAATCTTTCACCACCAAATTGAGAGATCTCTGCAAAAAATCTGTCTTTTCCAGCAGCTTTTCTATGATTAAGTTTCTTGATGTCATTTTGTACTACTTCCTCCTTGGTTGGTGGATCATTAAGAATGGATGGTCCTCACTGAATATTTTCAAGGTCAGCAGGCCCTACTTGAGATTTAACACTATTTACCAACTCATTAAAATGTTCCTTCCATATCTTAGATATGCTTTCTTTGTCTACAAGCAGATCTCTCCCATCTTAAGAATTTGTAGAATTTGGTCAAAAGGTTTGCTTCATCTAACTATAAATCACCTTTGTGATTTTTGCATCAGCTACTGCTTGCATGTTGGTCACCAGTCTCAACCACTAGTTTTACTACATTATTTGCAGAGTGTGTTGAGCTATGGCAATTGCATGCTTGGAATTTTCTTACAACTGAAGCTTCCTTTTCTTTAATATCCTTTCTTGCAGCATTTTATTCTGTATCCCATTTTTTTTTTTGAAAGCATTGTTTTATAGCTTGGTCATTTTCATCAAACCAGTCTCTACTCTTTGCTGGAGGTGTCCCAAGAATTTCATTAGCTGCATTCTGACAACATCCTATGATGATGTGTTGTTTATTGATGCTATACATTCTTGTTGAGCATCTTGTACATCTTTTCTAGACCCTTCCAGAACCCTGGTAAGCAGTGCTATTCTTGAAAAGGGTTGCTCAGACACCAGTTGAACATCAAAGTCTCACCATTGCCTAATTTAATGACAAATGACTTATGTCTACCAAATTCCACCTTATGTACAAGTCAACAACTACATGCTTCGAGTTTGTCAGGCCTGTACGTGTCACTGCTTTTCCATTGCCAAAGGACTTCAAAATCCACCCAGTTGTTAAAGGTAATGTCAGTCAGCAATGCTGTGCTGAAATTTAAAGTCAGTAACAGCTTAACACCATTGAGACTCTCCTATAAAGCTATGTTGTCTAGAAGCAAGCAAGAGCAAAGTTTCTGGCTTTGCAATGAGATGGGTGTTTTAGAATTTTCTCCTCCTTGACATTTGCTCCAAAAGAAACTTGGGGAATGACACTCTCACTGGCTAATCATGCTCATTCGAAATTTCTATGTCTTCACAGAGGAGTGGACATAGAGATGTAAACATATATGTTAGGTAAAAATAAGAAATAAAATAAGAATTATCTGTTAATAAACTATTTATAAGATATGAGCATATAAAAAAGAATAATAATTAAGAATATATTCTACACAGTTAACACATGGTACAAAGCTGATAAATATCAAGGAGTGATGTTTGTAGAGGCCACACCTCATAGGGAGTTAGCCTGTAGGGTTAAGAAGGCTCTAACGGACACCAGACTCAACATTAAGATTGTTGAGAAGCCAGGGAGCTCCATCAGATCATAATTATGTTGGCTGTACGCTTTTGAAAATACCATGTGCACAAATGGAAAGTGTGTGGCATGTAACTTTAACCCCAGTATTAACTGTAAGATTGGGCATGTAGTCTACAGCATAAGGTACATGTAAGAAGTTCATAAGGATAGAAACATGGCATACATTGGGGAAACTTCTCGGAGTTTAGCAGAGAGGCTAAATGACACTCAGGAGAGAGTATAATGACAAAAGCAGTTGTCCATAAACTATCAACATGCCAAAGACCAACTTGGCAACACACTGGGTCAAACTGACATCCACATTTTTTCCAAACACCCAAAGGACCCACTTAGCCAAATACAAGAGTACATTCTCAGAAATTAAACATTATACCCATACTAAATAGGAAATACACCTAGGAGGTAGAGATAGCTCAATGTCACAGATACCACCCATGCAGTATACATACATAGGTACACTCATAAGTAAGCATTCAAGTAGGTAGATAGGTAGGTAAATAAGTATGTTTTTAGGTGGTTAGGTTAGTTATATAGATTGTTAGTTACTTAATTATGTAGGTAGGTAAGTAAATAGGCAGTATGAACAGACATGCACTTACACTCAAGGAGACAGAAACATGGACATATACACTCAGACACACACTCAGGCATATATGCATAGATACATGCACACATTATGTATAGGCACATATAGATATATATGCATACCATGTATACACAAACATATATAAGCATACATGCATACATTACAGACACATGTGCACACATACACAAACTCACACAAAAGCAGAAGTACATACACACAGAGGAATACATACACAGAAGAATATATACATACATATATAAATACATCAGCACATGTGAACACTGGCACACATGTATGCAACAAGGTCTCAGACAGACAAACATGGCCTCCATAATGGACTAAACAAACAACTTACAGTTTAACTAAGTTAAACAAACAATCAATTAGTTAGTTGGATATTTTACCAATTAAAGGAGTGGAATTGAACCAGTGCATGTGTTAATAATGCTGGCATAATGACTCTCACTAGACACAACAAAATTAAGAACATAGATTCAGTTAAAATATTGACAAACACACACATACAGTGCTAATCCCAATGTCTAAACAACACATGCATTTACCCAAAAAGAAGAGCCAATCTAAACCATTAGATATGGATGAAGTTGCAGGTGTTATATCTAAGTTTTCCTTCCTCATGAAAGATGTCTAAACAATGACTAGAGATCTTTTGCTCATATGGTTGTACTGGGTTACATGTTACCAGTAGTTCAAAGAGTAACCTGATACACACACACTCATGCTTTGGTCGTTATATTTAAGTCAGTATCTATTTTGGTGCAATGAAAAAGACTGCAATGATCCTTCTATCAGCCAAATGAGGTAACTAAAAAAAGTACTGGGACAATGTTCTTCCAAACTTATGGTGAAAGAGCTTGAACAAGAAGCATATTTCAGATAGTAACTGCTATTCTCATTCTTGTGATGGTAACCGATCTTCTCACACTTCAGAACCAGCCAAAATCTGTTAAAAGAGAGACTGAAAATAATGTAAATAAACCACTGCTGCTATCACTAAACTCCCATGTATCTCTACATGTAACTGATTTGACAGATATGACTATTCAGCTTTGGAGCATTTTGTGCATGTACAACAGTGTAAGTGATTTGAGAGAAAAACTGGGTATATGAGACATTAGATTTAGTTTGCAAGAGGGAAGGCTGATGGGAAATGTGTAAGGATGAAGACAGCTGCTTCAAAAAGTGCTGATTTCTAATTGTGAAGGGAATGTGTGGGACATTGTGATGAAAACGGATCTTCAGACTTTGGGCCTCACAGAGGAGTTGACAAGGGACTGAGACTTCTGGTTGCTTACTGTGCTTGAGAAGACACATCAAGCTAAGAAAAATTATGATTGTCCGTTTTGAGGTTTTGTGGTGCTGCTGCTACAATGGGAAAATTTAATTTATGGTTCAACTTTGATAGCAAAATAATCTAAACTTTCTATAGACACAGTGGTGCCAGGTAGTAATTATAAAGTCATCAAATATCTAGCAGACTTACCATTAGTTAAAGGAGACAAGCAAAAGGATTTCACCAACCCCTCTTATATATTGACATGCATGTACATACATACGCATATGTAGATACACTCCCATACAGCACACATACAGGCAGCTACATAGATATATATGCATGAAGATAGAGAGACATACTACATATATATACATTGCAAACATGTATATACAGTCATGCACACATACACACACACACACACAAATAAACGACTATAGGAAATGAGAGGTCTTACATTGGATAATTAAATATTTTCTGGTTTGAACACCACATGAAGTGCTGAATAACTTTACATTATTATACATAACTAGGGAGAATAAATGATATGTTTTGTGTTAATCGATGGACCAAGAAAGGTAACTGGCAGAAGCAGGTGACAACACTGAGCAAGTGTATGTATATAAGTTAAATAGTTAAAAGTATTCAAATGGTTCAGTAATGAAAAGAGGTTACTTAACTAAATTAAAAACTATAGGATAAGTATCAGGAGCATTTTAGCTAACAAATTTAAAATATAGAAAAGTGATTTTAATGTAGTGTATGCATTTTATCATAAGTTCATTAGATTTGCTAAGGACCTTACCAGTACATTTTAGGATTTCCAATAATTTGGTGCAGCAAAGTCTCTACATCCATACCTATCATTTATATGGGGCAAAGTTTGCTTGACTATGTTCCAGGTAATATGGAATTCAACATTTTTGTCCTTCAATTCCCCAATTTTTCAGCTGGTGACATAACATTAGCTTTATCATGGTTCTTAAATATATAGATATGATTATATAATCTCTTGATTTCTTGTATTTTTTAAAATAATGATTGATGGGAGAATCATTTTAAAAAGCAGCAAAAACATGAAGACTGCCCATCAAATTATACTAGTAATAAAAGTATACACACTGCATACATACAAAAAAAAGTAAATTTAAAATGACAAAAATAATAAGCAAATTCTTGTCATAAAATGTATGTACCTGTAGTCATCTTGAGGTAGCAGCATGTAGTAGTAAATCTGAATATTCAGCTTATGGTAGCCATTGTAGTACTAAATTTGATGTCTGAAAAATTAAAATTCATTGGTTCCTTAGCCATAAAGCCCAAAGCAAACTTTACATGTTGGAAACATGTTGGATTGACAAGGAAGTTACTTGCTGAGTTAAGAATGAGTAGGTTCATCACCATCATTATCATTTAATGTTTGTGTTTCATGCTAGCTTGGGTGGGACGGTACCACAAAAGCCAGCCAGGCCAAAGTGTGCACCAGACTTCTGTGACTTTCGGCAGGATTTTTACAGCTGTGTGCCCTTTCTAACACCAACCACTCAACAAAGTGGACTTAATGCTTTTTGTGTGGCACAAGCACAGGTGAGGTCAGTTTTAGTAAGGTTTTTACAGCTGGATGCCACTCCAGACACCAACCACTTTACAAGGGGAAATTCTTGTAATCTTCTTGAAAAAAGGCACCGAGTTTGATTTGAGCCTTTCCTTTATCTTCACATATTTCTTGGTAACAGCATATTATGGCTTTAATATTTCCTTTGATCTTATCAAATCTTTTGACATTCTGGTCTTTCATTTCTAACAGGGCAAGACATTTACTAGAATAAGAAAACATATCTGCCAGCCTCTTTGCAATGAATGAATTACTTGGCTCATCTTCCTCTATAATTCTATCTGCTTCTAATTCAGTGAGGTCTTTGTTGGACAGTTCTTTAGATTTGTAGTCTAATGACTTTTCTTTCATAACACTGCAATATATTTAAGGCACTGAAAAATGTAACTTTTCCAGAACATATTCAAATCTCTGTCTCATCATCTGTTAAAACTATAGCCTAGGCAAACATTAATTGCATATAATAGACTTTAAATGCTGTTACAGCACCATGGTCCATTGGTTGAAAGACAGATAGTGTTGTTAGTTGGTATATAGATATGTAAGAGTTAGCACTTCCTTCTCTAAGCTTGGATTCGAAATCGAATCCAAGAATCATCGGTCGTCAAATACCAATGCATGCAAAGCCGCGAAATTAAGATTCCTTTGTTCTGACAAAAAGTGATTGATCGTCTCGCCTTTGACCTCCGACCTGAGCCATGTCACGCGAAGTTCAAGGGGACGAACGATGACCTACTTAAACAGTAACTGTGTTGCGATATATCTATTTTTCTGGCTATTTGAGATTTTATAAATAGAAAGGAAAAAACGGCTATACAGAGAGAACCGGAGCTGACGCTAAAGCAGACACTACGCGTTTTGGAGACGACTAGAGAATATGCCTACAGGTTACTGTCCTGAATGATTTACTCACACACATGCAAACATATTCTTCTTTAATATGTATTCTGTACAAGCATTCTTTAATATGTATTCTGTACAAGCAATGCGTAGCATTGCTTACAAAATTTATGTAGTGGAAATAAATCTCTATTTAATCACGAAACAACTTATGTATTTATTAATACATACACACATCCACTACAGATACCTTTATGTTCAGATGGATATTGTCTTGATGAGCCAGATGTCCAATTGTACTGTTTATAATGCAGTTTTTGTGCATTTGGAATAAAATAATCTGAAAACTAGTCATCTAACATTGTTTGATCAAGAGTGGACTGGTAATGTATTCTCATTAATATTTTTAGATGCATGCAGATTTTTAGAATAGTAAAATTGAGGTTTCTGTTTATAACCAGCAATATTACCTCCTAGTTACAGAGTTATGTTTTCAATCCAGGAATAGTTTTTACCTCTGGATGTAAGTGTTTATTGAATCATTCCTGTTCTCATATAAGCCGATATCATCCCCATTAAAGACTTATTCTATTTAGTATCCTTTTCTGTTAATTAGTTCTTCCTAAGTTTTAAATTTCTCAGCTGTTAATACATAGACTTTCTCAACTTCTGTTTCTCAGACAACATAGAGTTAAAATATTTTTTTAATGTTTTGAGTAATTAAATCATCCATTGCTGGCTTGAAAGTTATATTTATATCCCTTTCCCATCCATTCCTACTAAGACATGAAAATATTTTGCACCTTTGAATTGTTAATTGGCTTAAGGGTACATATTCTTGTATCTGCTGTTTGATTCAGAACATTAACAATTTCTCGATTTCATAGACAAATCCATGCCATTTCTTTGTCATTGATGATGCTAAAATACAGTATAGCATCTTAGTACATTTTAAGCACTTTGAGTGGAGCATGTTGAATGAGATAACTGTAAATCATATACAGTAGGATTTATTTTCTTCACTCCACCATGTCGATTAATTGTATGTGTATTAGTCTCTGAATTAAGTAATTTCTTCTGTTTCTTGCCTGAAGTAGATAGAAAAATCTTCCTCTTGTGCAATATCTTTGGTGTAGTAAATCGTTAGGAGATGATTTTGGGGAGTAAAATAAATGTGAAAGTGGAGATATGTGAGACTGGATGTAGGAATATTTGAATGTGAGTTTTGGAGAAATTATGCATATGCACACAGGAATATAAATGACCATAAATGTGATTATTAAATGCCAAGAGATATTGCACAGAAATATATATGATTGTAAATGCAAGTAGTCATGAGCCAAATAGGTCATATGTTGGGTGTCTTTAACTTTATCTCTGATAACCTACCAGAATCATCAAGTTATTTCATGATACAGTTCTATATTTAAGAGATAAGGAATTATGTACATTTTCTCTTTTATTCTTTTATTTCTCTTTTACTTGTTTCAGTCATTTGACTGCGGCTATGCTGGAGCACCGCCTTTAGTCGAGCAAATCGACTCTGGGACTTATTCTTTGTAAGCCCAGTACTTATTCTATCGGTCTCTTTTGCTGAACCGCTAAGTGACGGGGACGTAAACACACCAGCATCGGTTGTCAAGCAATGCTAGGGGGACAAACACAGACACACAAACACACACACATACATATATATACATATATACGACAGGCTTCTTTCAGTTTCCGTCTACCAAATTCACTCACAAGGCATTGGTCGGCCCAGGGCTATAGCAAAAGACACTTGCCCAAGATGCAACGCAGTGGGACTGAACCCGGAACCATGTGGTTGGTTAGCAAGCTACTTACACAGTCACTCCTGTGCCTAAATAGCCACTCCTGCATGCATCTAAATATAAATAAACATTATTTATATTTGATAGATATTTGTCCTCATCTTCATTGTTGTTAACAAAATAGTTTGACTGATATACCCTCCAGCCTTCGTCAGGTGTCTTGGGGGAAATTTTGAACCTGGATTCTCATTCCTAAGGTATTTTTTTGATGTTGTTATTATTATTAAGGTCACTGTCTGGAATCGAACTTGGAATGGCGTAGTGGTTATTTCACTATATTCTTTAATATTTCACTAATACTAACCCTTATCCTTCTTTTCTAAGTGGTTGCAACCCACTGAAGCCAAATATAGTACGTTCGGCCATGAACTCTCGGCAACCTACCTTTCAGTGAAGCATTTTCATCACATGCTCGAAGGATTGGATTTCGTGATCTACACGGACCATAAACCACTAGTTTATGCGTTCCGTACCAAACCGGATCGACATTCACCAAGAGAACTTCGCCACTTGGACTTTGTCTCCCAATATTCAACCGATATTCGGCATATCAAGGGATGTATACAATGGTAGGGTCGAGACCAGAGGAATTTGGAAGTTGACTGCTTGGTATCAGCTGTACAACTTCCATATTTTAGTTTAAAGTTATTAGTCTCAGTAATGGTACCAGCAAGGTATGATAGCTTAATGGTATATTTGTTAAATATATAGAGTGATACACAAGTATTCAACAATGAGTGTATTGCATCTTATACCAGAAGCAGCTGTAAGCTAATAAAATTTATGGCATGATTTCTTTTCCTTTGTCATTTCAATTTCTTATTCCTGCTCGACTGAAGATTTATTCTGAAGCATATGTATATTGAGATCTAACACAAGGTTATTAGTATCAATATGCCTAAGCAAAAGTGTATATATATGTACAGTCACCGGAAGTAACTTGCACGGACACCGGAAATACATCTGCCATCACCAGAGAAAACAAAGCAACTTCTTTGCAACCGGACTCGGAAAAATGAAGACATAACGTTGAACGAGGAAGAATTAACATCTTTCAACGGTCTGAAAGAAATGCTGGCAAACGCTTCCATGCTCATTTTCCCCAGGTCTGGCGCTCCTCTTTCGCTGCTAGTGGACACATCAGACATGGGGGTTGGAGGCGTTTTGCAACAACATGTCGACGGCGTTTGGCAACCCTTATCCTTCTTTTCTAAGTGGTTGCAACCCACTGAAGCCAAATATAGTACGTTTGGCCATGAACTCTCGGCAACCTACCTTTCAGTGAAGCATTTTCATCACATGCTCGAAGGATTGGATTTCGTGATCTACACGGACCATAAACCACTAGTTTATGCGTTCCGTACCAAACCGGATCGACATTCACCAAGAGAACTTCGCCACTTGGACTTTGTCTCCCAATATTCAACCGATATTCGGCATATCAAGGGATCAGACAATGTAGCAGCTGACGCTCTGTCCCGAATCCAGCTGAACGCAATACATGTGGATTCAGGCATCGACCATCATCAAATTGCAGCTGTCCAAGAGACTGACGAAGAGTTTATCAAACTCCGAGATTCGCCATCCCTCAAGTTTCAGCAAGTTCCCATTCCTTCTTCTGTTAGTGAGAGCTGTGCGAGCCATGTACAGGGACGCTGCTAGTAAGGTGAGGGTTGGCAACGAGTACAGTGAAGAATTCCGGGTAGAGGTAGGGGTCCACCAAGGTTCAGTCCTCAGCCCCCTCCTATTTACCATAGTCCTCCAGGCAATTACGGAGGAATTCAAGACAGGATGCCCCTGGGAGCTCCTCTATGCTGATGACCTTGCTCTAATTGCTGAGTCACTATCAGAAGTGGAGAAGAAGTTTCAGGTGTGGAAGCAAGGATTAGAATTGAACGGCCTTAGAGTCAACCTAGCTAAAACCAAAGTCCTAATAAGTAGGAAGGTAGACAAGTCACAAACGCCTTCAGGTAGATGGCCCTGCTCGATCTGTAGAAAAGGTGTAGGTAGAAACTCTATAAGATGCACCAAGTGTAAGCTATGGACACATAAGAGGTGCAGCAACGTCAAAGGAAGGCTAACTAGGAAGATAGTTTTTGTATGTGGCAGATGCTCAGGAGCAATAAACACTGAAAATGCGCAGAGACCAACTTCCGCCACTTTCCAGGGAGAAAAACTAGAAGTAGTTGATAGCTTCCGTTACCTAGGTGACCAAGTCAGTAGTAGGGGTGGGTGTGTTGAAAGTGTAACTGCTAGAGTAAGAATAGCTTGGGCAAAGTTCAGAGAGCTCTTACCTCTGCTAGTGACAAAAGGCATCTCGCTTAGAGTAAAAGGCAGACTGTATGACGCATGTGTATGAACAGCCATGCTACATGTCAGTGAAACATGGGCCATGACTGCTGAGGATATGTGTAAGCTCGCAAGAAATGAAGCCAGTATGTTGCAATGGATGTGTAATGTCAACGTTCATACTCGACAGAGAGAAAAGTTGGACCTAAGAAGCATCAGTTGTGGTGTGCAAGAGAGATGTTTGCGCTGGTATGGTCATGTGGCAAGAATGGATGAAGATAGATGTGTGAAAAAGTGCCACACCCTAGCAGCTGAGGGAATCTGTGGAAGAGGTAGACCCAGGAAAACCTGGGACGAGGTGGTGAAGCATGACCTTCGAACTTTAGGTCTCACCGAGGAAATGACTAGAGACTGAGACCTTTGGAAGTATGCTGTGCGTGAGAAGACCCGGCAGGACAAGTGAGACCATAACCCGTGGCCTCTACCTGGGATGTAACCAGTCCACTTATGCATACCTTTCCTTCTTGGGACACAAAACTCTACTTGTGAAGACCTGTTGAGGCAAGTGAGACTCAAAATCAAAATCGAAATCGATCAACATCAATGGAAATTGTAGCTTTGATACCAGTGCTGGTGGCACATAAGAGAACCATCCGAATGTGGCCGTTGCCAGTGCCACCCTGACTGGCCTCCGTGCCGGTGGCACATAAAAAGCACCATCCAATCGTGGCCGTTGCCAGCCTCGTCTGGCACCTGTGCCGGTGACACGTAAAAAGCACCCACTACATTCATGGAGTGTTTGGTGTTAGGAAGGGCATCCAGCTGTAGAAACATTGCCAGATCAGACTGGGCCTGGTGCAGCCTTCTGGCTTCCCAGACCCCAGTTGAACATGCTAGCATGGAAAGCGGACGCTAAATGATGATGATGATGATGATGATATATGTGTGTGTTGGCATTAGGAAGGTCATCCAGCTGTAGAAACTCTGCCAGATCAAGATTGGAGCCTGGTGCAGCCATCTGGTTTGCCAGTCCTCAGTCAAATCGTCCAACCCATGCTAGCATGGAAAGCAGACGTTAAACGATAATGATGATGATGATGATGATATATATATAATTATTATCATCATCATTTAATTTCCATTTATCCTACTGGCATAGGTTGAATGGCTTGACAGGAGCTGGTAAGTCAGAAGATTTTACCAAGCTCTACTGTCTGCTTTAGTATGATTTCTACAACTGCATGCCCTTCCTGATGCCAGCAACTTTTATTAAGCATTTTTATTATTATTGATATCATTAATAGAATAATTTTGATTATGTTACCTCCCAATGGATCCTCAGTGTAGTTGCTTGACCTGCTAGAAATTGCACTCAAACCTTGTATTACACTATCTTGACTTAAACAAAAGCAAAGCAAGCAACTAAATGATTTGATACAATCACACACACCTATATTAAAAAACATAAACGAACAATTAAAAAATTGAAAATTATAAATAACATGGAAAACAATGCTAAAAATTTGGAAGCCTGAATGTTTAAAACAGAAGCTTTAAAAGTTTTACACAAAAAAAAATCACAGTTGGTAATGCTTATTCTGAAATTTTGCCAAATTAACGGAAAAATAAAGCTTTATAATATGGAAACTTGCAAGTGTCGTTTTTTGCAAAATAGAAGTGAGTGGACCCCTATGTATATATCATCATATGTATAATGAAATAGAGGGACAGCCACATTAAAGCACTCAAAATAGACAAAGTTAAAATTTTTAAGATATATTCAAATTGGGATTAAGATATGACTGAACAGGACTGTTTTGGAGTTTTAGCAACAAAGAAATACAAGTGTAGTGACGCTACTGTGTAAGTTTCAGCGCACATGCGCAGAATTGGATTACTGCCGGTTGGCCACCAGAAGTTTCCTCATGTGCATGCGCAGGAACTGCAACATGAAAGCCTGACCACTGAATCGGTGTTTTCTGGCAGAACAGCGCTAGTGGTTGGACATGGCTTAACTTTCTCTCAGGGAACAACCCTACGCACAGAGAACCTCACCCCAACGAAGCGGGAATGAACACCGAATCATCTTGACTCGCATGAGAGAACATTGTAACCAGTCCTGTGGATTCGGCTGCCGGTTTCCCTACAAGAAATACATGTGTACATGTTTTACCTGTAAACCACAGAATAAACCACCACTTACTGTTATTGAAGACAGCCTGACTTTGTCTTCGTTTCTTCAACTTGAATGTGACAGGATCAGACCAGACACCCTTCCAGTGTTCCTGAATTCTCATCCTCTTACACAAGCTTGTACACCTTTCTCTATTATTATTAGATATGTAATACTTTTGTACGTAATGCCCTACAGCACTTCCTTGGTTAGAATCACTGGTCCTTTTATATTCAGAAGAGTGACTGACTTCAGTATCAATAGGTTTCATTTACTTCTATAAAATCTAGTGTAAATTGGTTTGAGTAAGGAGTAGATATTATCAAAAGTGCTTCTTTGCTTATTTTGTGAATGACAATATATGTGGACTAGGGACAGATTATGAACCGATAAAAGTATTTGCTTTAATCTGTTCTGAATGGTCATAAATAATCTTTTCTACTCTAGGCACATGACCTGAAGTTTTGGGATGAGGGGGCTACTCAATTACATTGACCCAAGTGCTTAACTGGTATTTATTTCATCAACCCTGAAAGGATGAAAGGCAAAGTTAACTATTTTTTTTAAAAAGCCTATTATGATGTCATACTGTGTAAGATATATATATATATATATATATATATATATATATATATGATGTCATAAGAGAAAAGCTATATAGATCAGAGTCAAAGCTACAGTTTATTTCTGAAGTGATCATTATATGAGTTTCTGACTGAATATTAATTTAGATATAAGTCAATTATTATCAGGTAACTATGGATGGAGGTATGGGATAAACATGCACATTAATAACATTCTGCATAATTCTACATATACACATGTACATGAACGTTTTTGCATGCATGCCTCAGTGTGCACATGTATATACATATATGTGGCCATATCAATACATCTGCAAGTGTACATGTGAACACATGTTGTACACAGGTGTATATTTACATTAATATGTTTTCTGTATACAGGTACTTGAATGTATATTTTCGTGTATGTTGCAAATACAGATGTGTACATGTTTTTGGTTACATGCATGCATATACATGTATCTACATGCGTACACAAGGGGGGTTGACACTCATTCAAGTGTTTATGCAAGTATGGATGCATAAATGGGTAACCATACTCAAGCAAATGACTTCACACAAGTGTAAATGTGTATATATGTGAATATACATTCTGCCATGTGTAATTGAGCATATGTGTATATGCACATGCATGCGGCTGAATAAATGTGCACATGTATTCACATATTTATATGCATGCACACACTTATACACAGACGCAGACTTATGCACAAGTTTATACACACATATACATATATACACATAAGCATACATAGACTCAAATATAGATATATATTTATATATCAATCCCCATACACTCACCAGCATGTGGTTTCCAGTTCAATCCCACTGCATAGTACCTTGAACAAACGACTTGTACTATAGCCCCAGTCTTGTGAATGAATATGATGGATGGAACTGAAAGAAGTTTGCCATATTAAAAGTGTATGTGTGTGTTGCATGCATTGCCTTGTATGAATGGTGTAAATGAGTGTCACCATCATATAAGCAGTGTCTTATTTCTAATCTTCTTGCCATGAGGGTATATTACACTGCTGTGTAACAAGTGACAGTTGGTGACAGAAAAGGCATCTGACTAGAAAATCTACCTCGTCAAATTCTGTCTGACCCATGCAAACATGGGAAAAATTAATGTTAAAATGATGGTGATGATGATATATGTACAGAAATTGTAATAACACCCTAACATAATCTCAATCTTGAACAAGCTTACACATAACACATACATAATGACATTAAATTTTGGCATAAAGCCAGCAATTTTAAGGGAGGAGATAAGTCGATTACATTGACCTGTGTTCAGCTGGGACTTATTTTATTCACCCTGATTGGAGAAAAGGCACAGGTGACCATGGAAAAATTTGAACTCAGGATATAAAGGGGTGGAAGAAATGCTGTTATGCAATTTTTTCAACATGCTAATGATTTTGCCAGCACACCTCCTTTATCAATGCATACATAATATGAAAACATCTGTACTTGCATTCACATACACAAGTAATGTAAGAACAATATTGTACTCCCTAACATCTCTCTTATTTTTAGTCTATCCAAATATTGCTAACGTTCTCTCTTTTATTATGTGTATCTCTTACATTCATCATGCTCGTGTTCTTTCTTGATGTGTGTATGCATATGCAAGTGTATTTAAGAAAATAACTGAACTGACTGTTATCTGAATGGTATAACTCTTTCACTAAATTTTTATTAACTTATATGCTTAAACATTTTTGTATGTATATGCCTATCTAATATGTGTCTATATATCTCCTTTTTTCATTTTTCTATTTCACAGAAGTAAATTCACTGGAGCTAAAATAATGTGGTTGTGTAGCACTATGAGTAGAAAACAGGTAAAATTTATTAGAGTCCATGTAATTTAATCACTTAATTTAATGAGCTATTCCAATTGGTTAAACATGATTTTGTTCAATACAAATTTTTTCAAGTCATTGAAATCAATTAATTTCAAAGGATTTTTTAAAATTCATTAAGCTATGTGATCCAATTCACTTTAAAAGAGTTCACTTTGAATATTATATATATCACTAACACTACAAAAAAGGCATGAACATTGTGGGATTTTGTTAAACCACTTTTGGTTATATAAAAATGCATACTCAATGCCAAGAACTGTAGCAAAAAAGGCCCTAAGAAGGGCCTCATCGTAAAACAGGGATGCAACATTGAAAATCTCTTTATTTGAAGACAGGTTACAGACTGCTGACCCTTTAACCAGGTTCCTGAAAACTAGGCTGGATAACAGGAAGTTGCATTAATATATGTCAGCCTCTCCTTCAGTTTCCTGAGTTTAACCCATTAGCATTTAAACAGGCCATATCTGGCCAAAATATGCCTCCAGTTTTATGTTTAAACTGGCCTGATCTAACCTCTCACACCTCCCACACCCACAATGCCATTCTAAAAATAAACAATAACATCAAAATCTCACAACAATGAGATAATGCATGATAAATTTAAAACAATATGAATAAATAAGCTTTACATTTGGCAGAGTAATTTGAACGCTAAAGGGTTAAGGTCATGTCAAAGAAATTATCCACCTTCAGGCTGGTTTCTTTAGTGACCTTGAGCCCGAGAGAATTCAGGTTATGGGTTAGGTCTTTCCTAAGCCAATCAAGTGTGTGACAATTCACTCCTCTTGATACTTCCAAAGCATTATCTCTGTAGAGGCCGAAGGTAGTTGAGGGGAATTTTCTAAGTAAATCCATGATAAAAATGGCAATGAGGACACACACATCAGTACTGTTGAAAACATTCATCAATACATCAATGGAGCCTTCTAGGTCAGCTTGCTTGACCTAAACCAATCCCTTGTTAAAGAGTAGGGTTTTTCTAGCATGCGTGATGATGCTTCTGTTCTCATTGCTGATCACAATGTAGTCTTTAATGAAATTCACTGCCCTAAATAAATTCATTATATCCAAGTCCATTATATCAAACTGGGTAAACCTTACACTATCTCTGCCACTATATTTTTTTTATACCACATGATCTCACTGACATTGCAACAAAGGGTGAGGTTCTTCTAATGTCATTGTTGATTCTCCTTAGCAGCTGGTTGCTCACCAAACTGATTTCAGATGTTGTAGGGTTGTTCAATCGATACTTGAAATCAGAGGTAAAGTCTGGTTTGTGATCTTTGATTGTTATAAAGGCTTCTTTTTCACGAAGACTTCTACCCTATCCTTGATGCCTAGTCTAAAAGCTATCTCTTTGTCCTCATTGTTAATGTTATCCGAAGATTGAAGGAGACCATCTTCCTGTGTTTGTGTGATGCAGTGGCTGTGCATAAGTATTACTTTTCTACAATACATAAATTCTAAGTCTTCTCTAAAAAAAGTAAGGCCTTATCTGAAGTTTAAACTTATGAATGTCTGTCCTAAGTTCACTATGTAAAAGATTAGAGGATTTGTGGAATTTTAGCCAATGTATGACATCTACAATGTCATTTTCAAAGGCTTCCAACTCCTTTAACTAAGTAGGAATTTCTTGGTTCTAAGACTTAACTGATGAAATTCTGCAGGTAGTTTTGCTCATGTGCGTGTGTGTGTGTGTATGTATGTGTGTGTGTGTACATACATATTTACATACATATATATTGCAGGGGGTTTTGCTTGTGTGTATATATATATATGTATAACACTAATAAACACAAGTGTGTGTGCAACCTAACCCAGAAATGCTATACATCTAATATAATAAATGCGAAAGTCAGTGTGCCACACTTTTTCAACTTTACTCCTAGAGGCTGTAGCCCAACATATCATACCATTTTGGAATCAGGCCGACTCCATGAGTAAATTAAAAATATTCTGGGCTGGATCTGGACCCACAATCCTGAAATTTTGGATTCCCAAATTTTCATTACCGAAATTGTTTCCGGTGATTTTTTTTACATGATTTTTTTGCGATGAATATTGTTGTATGATAACAATTTTTATAACTTGGAAATAAATTTTGGGAACAATTGAAATTAATTTCAAAATCCAGTGATTATTTTTGGCAATGGTTTTACTTGATTTTTTGTGACGAATATGATCATCATTGGGATATGACTCTGGAGGAAGCAATTTCAATAAATTCTCTAAAACAAGTCAGATCTTCCCATTTAAGGTCAGTAGCTTAAAGCCACCTGATAGGGCAGCCCTTAAGCTAGTATAGTATATATGTAAGTTTCAGAAATCGTCAAGAAGGAATGTGCACCACTTCAAGGTCTCCCTCTCAATAACTCCATAGCACACTGGACCCCGATTACTGATGTGAGGCCCCACCTACTGGATCAACTGACAAATATTTAACCACCAACATTCAATTTTAAGTCCTTCATCTTAGAATTATCAGCATTGTTCAGGAATAAAATCTGAGTCCAGCAATTTCCCCCAGAGATTAGTAAGTTGATGCCTGCATTCTTTCAAGGCCCACTACTGAATTGACTTTAATTTTATCAATTGCAGCAACGTCCACAGGACTGAAAGTTATGTCATGGAAAATGTCGAATTTACTTAATTAATTCTGCCTAAGTCAACTATACCAGGTATCATTGAAGACAGAACAGCATTGCTTCTGTAAAATCTTCACCTTATTTTAGGCATCATTATGAAGGATATTGTGTTCATCAGTCAAGGGGTGAATGGATGAAAAAGTAGTCCTATGTACTTTTGGAACAGAACAGAAGAGTCTAGGATTGTATCTAGTTTCCTATCTGTAAAGAGTTAATAATTTACCATTCCCAAATTTATAGAGTAAATTTCTCAACAGTCTGCACCTTTTCTATAGACCTTTCTCTCCTACTAAGATAATTAAAGCTCTCCTATGGATTGCCCTCCTATTTGCTCTCTTATGAATTGACATCTGCCTATACTATAATGAAGAAAGCTGCTGATTAATTAGTTGAAATTATGAAACTTTTACTGAAAGTAAGCAATTATGAAAGTCTCCATTGTCTAGAAAATTCTTTAAAATTTCAGTTTTGATACATTTAAAAAAGTTTCTTTTCAACTAAAGGATTCATTTAGAGATAGCATTTTTATAAAACCACTGTGATAGCCTTTATGCCATCCATCTCCATTTTTTTTCTTTGTTTATAAATATTTGCTGGTTAGTTCCTTTGTTGAAACCTACAATTTTCACATTACATATTATGAACAGAAAGAAAAATATATCATTTTTCAGCTCTCAACGTCTGTAGGTGTGTGTTTATAAAAAGTTTATTAATACTAAGATATACAAATATACAAGGTACATTCCAGAAATTTTTCATGGTAGACATTTAATAATTTCAAAGAAATACAAAACTCTAATCATTATCAAAGTAGGATCCTCTGACTTCAGTGCATTGTAGCACTCCAGCTATTTCATGAAGACCACAAAGAAATCCTCTGAAGGGAAGGCGTACAGGACCCTTGTCACAGCCTCATTCATCTTTTCGATGTATTCAATTCAGTTGTCCCTGAGTATGGGGAACAACCAAAACTCATAGACAGCAAGGCCTGAATTGCAGGGAGGTTAAGGGACGCTTCTGATGTTCATCTCTCTCACATAGTTAGTTACCAGGATGGAATTGTGGATTGGTGCATTGTCTTGGTGCAGATACCACTGACCACAGTGGAAAAGCTCTGACCTTTTGCAATGAAATCTCTTCCAGAACTCCCTCAAAACCTTCACAATGTACTCTTTATCGACTGTCTGACCAGAGGGAACCCAGTGGATGTAGATGATACCTTTGCTACTGAAAAAGGGGACTATCATTAGCTTCCTGATGGGCTTGCTTTACCTGGCTTTCTTGAACCTGGAGGAGCCAGGTTGCTTCCATAAAGCACACTGTTTCTTGGTTTCTGGATCATAACAAAAGTCATAGGCAGCAAGGCCTGAATTGTAGGGAAGTTGAGGGACACTTCTGATGTTCATCTCTCTCAGGTAGTTAGTTACGAGGATGGAATTTTGGATAGGAGCATTGTCTTGGTGCAGATACCACTGACCCCAGTGGAAAAGTCACCAGAGACTCAAATATTCTTGGATTGGAGGTAATGAGCTTAATCATCTCCCTGCTGCCACCAATGCATATTTTCTTCTGTTTGTCATTGAGCACACTGGGAACAAATTCAGTGCAAATTTTGCACATGTCCAAATCTGCATGAAAAAGTGTGTGTATTGTTGCTACATCAACTCCAAACTGTACGCTTTTATCTTTATAGACACACAATGGTCATCATCCAGAAAATTGCAAATTTTTTCAACCAGTTCTGATGTCCTTCTCCCTCCCATACCTTCCTCTCACCTCTTCTCTACTATCTCTGAACCTTTTGTGTCAGTGAAAATCAGATGCTTGGCCTATACAAGTTGATCTATAAGCAATCTGGAGCTTTTGTAAGTTTCTGTAGCATTTTTGTCTAGTCTAACACAAAATTTTATTGCATGACAAGATTCAAAATTGTTTCCTTGTCTCAACTATATTCTGCAAACTAGTCGTTTCTGACAAGTAATGTTTAGTAGGGTGTGTTCAAAGTGCTGTTACTGCTGTCTCTTTCGATCTGGAATAAAGGAGTTGACAGTTCAGCTTATTAGATGTATATCAAAGTTACAACAATTTAGGACTGCATCTCCTAAAAATGTCTCAAAGCTTCTGGAATACACCTAGTATATGTCTATGGAAAAGAAATGTTATAGAATTACATGTGTTACAATCAACAAGTTTTCCAATTTGATTTTTTTTTTTCAGTACATCCTCTAATTTCTTTTATCTTTTATTAGTTGGCGCTTGAGATCTGTGGCCATGTTGGGACACCTCCATTAGCTTTGTTATATCCACCCCGTGCTGGTTTCTCAGGCTTTTTTGGAGAATATTGAAGAGCTGTGAGCCCTTGAAACTTAAGCTATTACAGTGTCTAGTTCTGTATCCTGTTGGCAGTGTTGGGATCTTTGGCACTATGCTGTCTGTATAACTTTCAATGCTTAAGCTTGGTACAAGTACTTCCAGGATTTTCCAGATGTATATCACTACATATCTTTCCCACCTTTGTTCTAAGGAGTAGAGTCTTAACTTTCTCAGCTTTTCTCAATAGCAGGCCTGTAACAATGAGACAACCTTATTTGTAGAGATTCATTGGATTGCTTGAAGTTCTGTTATCACTTTTACACTTTGTGGTGACCATAGTTGGATGCTGTAGTCTAAGTGGCTGTGGATAAATGTTCTTCAGAGGACTGTCATGGTTTCCTGTTTGCTTGTTCTGAAAGAACTAAGGATCCATCCAGTCATCTGTATTTTATTGCCAAATTAGTAATATGCCCTGGAAAGATGCATCATTACTCATGTCACTAACCAGGCTGTGCACGGATTTTAATTCAGGGATTGCAATCCTCCTGGACTAATGTATCCTGTCTTCATTCAGCTTTGTGTATTGGTAGTGCAGAGCTTAGAACTTTCCAGCATTATACTACATGTTATTTTGATCAGCCCACCTATATATTGTGTCTAACTCTTGTTGCAGGCATGCAATGTCTCCAGGTTTCTGTATCCTCTGAGAGACTTCAAAATCATCTGCATAGCTAGCAAGGGTGGCTGTCTGAGCAGCTAATGGCATGTCTGAGAAGGTCAATTTGAATAGAAGTGGCCCTAAGACTGTGTCCCATGGAACATCATTCACTGCATTTGTTTCATTAGCAGTGGGTCCATTGACCACCTCTGCTTGAATTCTATCTTTTAAAAAATCCCATACCTATTCTCCAAGTTTTCCAACTACACCTAGATTACATAGCGTTTTATAATGCCTTTAAAAACACTTTAAACCTATGGAAGCATTAGTTTGTTTTATTTTCTGATGATTTAAACTGTTATTTCAGTTCAAATTTATTATGGATAAAATAATTACAAAAGCATACATGTCAAATATGATTTAAATATATATTATACAAAGCAAAATATATTAATATATATTGGTGCAGGCATCGCTGTGTGGTAAGAAATTTGCTTCCCAAACACATGGTCCTGGGTTTAGTCCACTGTGTGACACATTGGGCAAGAGTCATTTACTTTAACCTCAGGTGTGTATGTATGTGTGTGTACCAGGCTTAAAAAATAAGTAATAGGGATAATTCATTTAGCTAAAATTCTCTAAGTTGGTGCCCCAGCATGGCTACAGTCTAATGACTGAAACAAGTAAAAGGTAAAAGATATCTTTAAATGCAAAGAAAATATATTTATATGAAAAACAAAATATTTACACACAATTATTATCCAAAAAATATATTCATACACTTTAGATGAGGGTTTTTCAACTTTAAACAACTAAGTGGATGCTCAAACTCTCTCTGATTTAGACACACGTATCTAACGCACATGTGTGCACGCGTGCACACACACACACACACACACACACACACACACACACACACACACACATGCACACACACACACTTTAATTGCTGCCAAGGCATTAAATATTCAATGATGGATTGGTTGGGGGTTATCTGAAATCCTAGCAGGTAGGATGTAATTGATTTCAAATTACAACAAGAACTGAATAGTGGGTGATATGAGATTGCTACACCAGTATAATTTTAAAAAAACAAGGCGGTGAACTGGAAGAAACGTTAGCACGGGGTATTTCATCAGTCTTTATGTTCTGAGTTCAAATTCTGCCAAGGTCAACTTTGCCTTTCATCCTTTTGTGGTTGATAAATTAAGTATCAGTTGCATACTGGGGTTGATCTGATTGACTGGCCACCTCTCCCAAAATTTCAGGCCTTGTGCCTAGAATAGAAAAGAATATAAGATTTATAACTATTCATTAAACATTTTTATCCATTCCACTCTAATCTTCTCTTTCACCACTGGGTTGACTTTGCTTTTCATCTTTCTGGGGTCAATAAAAAATGTACCGGATTTAGCACTGGGACCAATATAATTGCCATAGAAACACAAGAGCAATAAGAATTAAAACTTCAGCGAGGATACTCAAAGACTCTCTGAAACCTGGATCACTGAACACTTGCCAGGAAATTTACATCCCCTGCATCCATTTAAAGCACTACCTGCTGCAAGCATGGATTCTTTGTTCTCCGATTAAACCCAGAAGGGTCCTTATGATCCAAAAGCAGTCCAAGGGGTAAATCCCTTGTTCCCCCTCTTTTGCCCCCCCCCCCAAAAAAAAACTGGTCATGGGGAGATAACCCATCCCCACTGACCCCCCCCCCCCCCCGACTATTTATTCTTTGACCAAATGACTGTAACAGATTCCTGCCTCCCAGGAATAAGAGCAACAACAAATCAGGTTGGAATTCAGACCTTTTTCTCGTGAAGAGTGATGACTAACAGCCTTTAACTACAATGTGACACATAGGCATTACAAAAGATGCCTTATAAATACATTTGAGTACAATACAGACTGGGGTGAAGGCTGGGCAACTCCTAGTTGTTAACGAAATGGTTTTATCTCAAAATGACCACAGCTTTCACAGTAGTTGAATATATTGCATATTTTTATAGGCATTTCTGTTACATTTGTATAAGAATCTGCACTACATCCACACAAACATTTGTATTTTATTCAACTTGACATTCTATTTTGTTCAAGATGTCATTATATGCAAAATGTATTGTTATATACATTTATGTAAATAGCTGTTTTGATGCTATAATAGTAACTAAATTACTGAATATCTTCCACAGAATTCTGATAGCAGTACTAAAAGTCTTCCAGTTTCCTTTGAAAAGGTATGGCAAACTTCTACTGTAAAATTTGTGTAACTATTTTTTGTAAGTTGATTTCAAATTTTGGCACAAGGCCAGCAAGTTGGGGGCGGCTGTAAATCGATTATATCAACCCCAGTGTTCAGCAGGCATTTATTTTATTATTTTATTGACACTGAAAGGATGAAAAGCGAAGTTGACCTTGGCAGAATTTGAACTTAGAACATGAAGATAGATGAAATGTTGCTAAGCATTTTGCCTAGCATGCTAACGATTCTGCCAGCTCACTGCCTTTGATAATGTTTTGAAAGTTGCTGATGATAAAATTGATACTCTGCCAGTTGATTGGTTGAATAGATTACCTGTTGTCATTTTGTGATAGACAAATAACTTCTAGTTACCCACTCCTATTACTTGTTATTACTTGAAAAGTATACTGATCCCTGTAAGCCGTTCAGATACAGAATCATTAACAGGTGGCAGAGCTTTTCATAATGACCTAGCAAAAGTAATGAGAGATCATAACCAATAAAACTTCCCTTAGATTATTGCATGAAAATGAAGTCTTCAAGTTATCCACCATACCGTGGAATATTTTTTTTCACATTATTTGGTTTATTTCATATGAGGAATCTATAAAATAAGTATTAAGTCTATTACCAGTTTGTTCATAAAAAGCAACATTTATTTAAATACTAAATATCCACAAATCTCTGAATTAAGGCTCTATTTTAATCAGTCAAATAATTTCATAGCCTGATTGCTGTCCTCTTAATGAATTTGTATTTTATTGTGATTACTTTTCTTCTCCAATTTTTGCTCATATTCCTTTGTATTCCAAACCAACAGCAATACATACAATTATCCAAATTTACAGATCCATACAACCCATTCAGACACAGAGAAGTAAATATTAAAAAAAACAAACTATTTAACAGAAACTGAAGGTTTCATCCTTATAAGCTAAATAATTAGGAAGATCTGTAATTAACAAATTATTAAAAACATATTGTAAATATAATGAAAGATAATCAACTAAAGTTAAAAAAGAGCTGTTTTTAGCTTCTGTACATTAGTTACTTTATTTTCAGTAAATCTCCTAACATTCAACTTTTGTTTATTAAACAGCATAGGGGAAGCAAATGAAATATCATTTAGTTCATGACTGAAATTCTGTTTTGTTTCACATTCTCCAAAGAAATAGAATTAAATCTTGCAAAATCATCCTAAAATTTCATGTTGATGGTTTAATTGTGAGGGATACACACTGCATCTGGTATTTGACGAACTAAATCAGTATTAATTTTGAATTATATGGTGATTCATGTGAAAAATATGTGGAATAAAAACATAAAAATAAATAGTGTGCATGCATTCTTTCTTTATTCTTGTACTTATTTCAGTCATTAGGCTGTGGCCATGCTGGGGCACTGCCTTGGCAGATTCTTAGTTGAACAAATCAACCCCAGTATTTATTTTTTAAGACTGATACTTATTCTATTGGTCTCTTTTGGCGAACTGCTAAGTTATGGAGATGTAAACACACCAGCACCAATTGTCAAGTGATGGTAGGAGACAAACACAAATACAAAGACACAACCCAGACCCACACACACACACACACATACAATGGGCTCCTTCAGTTTACATCTACCAAATCCTCTACCTAGGCTTTGGCTGGCCTAGGTGCTACGCAGTGGGATTGAATCCCAAACCATGTGGTTGAGAAGCAAGCTTCTTACTATGCAGCCAGTTTACTTTTGCAAGTGAAAGTGGATAAGACTCCATACGTGCATGTGTGTGTGTTAGCTTTAATCTGAATTGATATACATTTCGTTTACATAGAAGTTCTATGAAGTGTTTATATATAAACATATATATATATAAAAGTAATAAAGTTAATGTCTAGTCATAGTGTCCAGTGGTTTCACATCCATGAAGGCTATAGCTTCGCAGATATCTCATCAGACACTAGTCTGAAGACAAATATAACTCTTCACCTCTGGGAGGAAGAAATCCATTGTGGTCATTGGTCATTTCATCATCTAAGAATAGTCCAGTGTCAGTGAGGATGGGTTATCTCCCTTAGATCAGCTATTTGTGGGCTGAGAGAGGGCTGACAAGGGATTTACTCCTTTGGCATGGCTGTGTGTTAAGAAGTTTGCTTCCCAACCACATGGTTCTTGGCTCCTTGTTTGTGGAGCTGTATGTGGAGGGGTGCATGCATGTCTTTGTATCAGTGTTTGTTCTTACTGCCACCACTTGACAACTGAAGTTGGTGTGTTTACATCTCTGTAACTTAGCAGTTCAGTAAAGGAGGTGATAGTATGAGTACCCAGCTTAAAAAAAAAAAATAAGTACTAGGGATGATTTGTTTGACTATGATTCTTCAAAGCATGGCCTCAGTTTAATGACTGAATTAAGTAAAAGATAAGAGATATATATAACCTAGTTTTCATTCTTGTGAACTTTGTTACTCTAAGCTTTTCTAAGAAGAGGTTTATCACATTCCTATAGAGTCCAATATATGAAATATAACAAATCACTTTACTTCACTTTTTTTATAGAAATCACTGCAGAAAGAAAAAGGTTCACCCTATTCTACTTTCACTGATTTTGTAAGTACTTAATTCCTCTTAGTTACATTGGTGCTATTTCAACATTGTTATAATTGATTATATTATCATTGCTTTACTGTTAATTTCTTTATACTTGCAGTAGTGGGGCTGGTCTACTCGAGTACAGTACCTTACGATTTGTTGCAGCCCTTAGTCTCATCTTTATGATGTTCAGCATCTTGAGATGAGTTTTCACCACTTCTTCCTTGGTCTTCTTTTCAATATATTCCCTCTACTTGGATCAGTCGATAATTCTTCATTAATTGTCAGTCTTCATGTGCAGTGCATGTCCATACCAGCATAATTTTGCACACTGCCTTTGATGCTCCTTATATTCATTTTTCTCCCTTGGTTCACCTGTTTTCCATTGTTCATACATATTCATCTCATTTCTATTCAACTTTCACACATCCATTTTTACTACCATGCAATGCATTTCAACATAAGCATTGTAAAATCTGACTTTTATCAAAAGAGAGAATCACTATATTGCCAAAAGAGATAATAGTTCCTTAAGCTCTTTTCCTTCCCATCCTTACACTGTGCAATACCCATTTTCACAGATAATTAGGTCACATAAGTAATAGGACCTGCCAGTTATTTCTAGAATAGCATACAAAATAATGCAATTCATTGGTTTCTTAGTACTATCTACTTTGTGCTTCAGCTATATACATAGTCTTTTTTCTGTCATATTGCCTGTGATTCCATAGCATTTTTCATGTACCTGTAATTTACATTGGGTACGCAATATATAATTTCTACCTTACATATCAAACATGACAGTTGAATTTTGTCTTCTTTTCTGCTAACTAGGCATGCTTCTGTAATTAGAACTTTGCATGCAATTTTTTTACTGACTCAGGCCTGATATCAGCAGTCAGGAGTTATTACTGACAACAAGTCTGCAATTGCCCTGAGGACTATAATAAATGAAAAGCTGAGAACTGATGGAGACTTTTCTGCATATTAAATTCTCACTAAACTCATTATCTTTCACCTTGCTGACAGTACCCACCCATGTTGTTATAGTTCTCAGAAGCCACTCATTTATACAGTTTTCTTTGCAACCTTAAAAAGCCAACATATATAGTAGCTTGCTCTTAAGAACTTCTGCAAGAAGAGAGTATCAATGATTTCCTGTCATGGTATAAAACTGCATCTCATCTAAGTTAATTTTCCTTATACCGCCTTCATAACTTTGATAATTTGATATTTCTGTAGTTGCTCCTTTCTAGAAAATCTTCTTTGCCTGAGTTGCAGCTGATGATGATACTACTGCACCAGTCAGCAAGTATAACACTGCTGTGTTCTTCTTTCCTATCTTTAATGACAGTTTCTGGTTATATACTTGTAGAACGACCGTGCGAAAAGGAGAGGTGACGAATGAATGACTCCTTTAAACACCGCACAGTTGCCTTACAATAAAAGCCAAAATATAGATAAATGTATACAAGTGCCAGGAAGGAATAAGGAGAAGACAATACAACCATAATATATTTAAGAGAAAGGTTTTATTTAGATGATAACATGTGGGTAGCAGAGTGTGTGTATGTGTGTGCATCATAAGTACATATAAGATAGAACAATAATAATAGACAGGCTGTCAAGCATACATAATGTGTATGTGTGTACAAACAAGGGTGTATGTGTGTAAGATAAAATAGAGCAATAGAAAGTCTACAACAGGACATTAGAAGTTCAGACACAAGATGAAGATAATACCAGTACATAGTACTTTGCACAATTGAAATTGAGGCGAACAAGGCAGAGCCAGTTACTACGCATGTAGAGGTTGTGGCTTCTATGTTGTGCCAGGTTACTTGGTACAGAGGGTTCTTGCAGGTAGAGCTTACTGTTAACCATGGTGAAATATTCACAAACAGTGAGAAGTTAGACCTGGGTGAATATTGGCGTTGATAAGATGAAGGCGACAGAGATGGAGACAACGTTAAGATTGAAGGCGACATTAAGATGAAGGCGATGGTGGTGGAGGTCCTGAATACTGCTGGTGTTGTCTGTTGCTGGAACTGGCTGTGCTCTGTGGTCAGTAGTGAGAACCAAAGATGAGATAGGGTGAATCGCTGAAGCTTTTATAGCAAATTATAGGCTCCAGAAGAGAATTTAGAAGACTGTGTCATGGGACCTTATCAGAAGGCGGTGATTGGTTGGATCACACATTGGCGCAAAATAAAGCAAGAGACAAACTGCACCAAAATCAACCAATCAGAGTAGTGGACACAACAGGGCTCAAGCGACCGAAGGTTAACTGTTATCTACTACGTCCATATTTATGTTATATATGTCAGAGAGAGAGAGGATTTCACTAAGGGCAAGCTACATACTCAAGTAGTCCCCATTCTCTCCCACACATTCTCATTCAGTAATATTTCATTTTCATTTCTGTTGCCATTTCTTCTTGACATCAGTGAGGGCAGGTGCACCAATGTTGTTACATACTTTTCATCAATAATGGTGTGATTTACACAGGCAAACTGTTTCATAAGTCAAAAACAATACCCCCAAAAAACATAAAAACATACCTCTGATCTTCAAGGGGCAGACATGACTTTCAGCATCTCTCCTTGTTATATGTACTTGATGTCTAACTTCTCTTCTAGCTTCAAAGTATTATTCACTGTAACCCTACCTCTTGGCTTTTATGGTTGTGTTTGATGGACCATTTCACCATCATGTCAGCCACTGCCCTACTAAATTTTCCAACAATAAGTCTGGTTTTTAGCTTTCATCAGGTTGTCGATTGTTATAGTTGCTTATTTCATTCTCCTTGTTACTATAAGTGAGTATTCCTCTTCAAACTTACATATAGCAGATGGTTTTTACAGCTTCCATGCCTTTTCCATTTTGTCTTCTGGCACAGAATTAGGCTCTTATCTTTAGCCTTCTCAGTGTCTTCAAAACAACTCACTGAGGTTCAACTTCAGCTAGGGGAACAAATAAAAGTCACAGGCAGCAAGGTCTGAACTGTAGGGAGGTTGGGGGCTACTTCTGTAGGGTACTCTATTTCTTGGTTTCTGGATCATGACAGTTGATACATCTTTCGTCACGGGTCACCAGAGACTCAAATATTCTTAGGTTGGAGGTAATGAGCTTAATCATCATCTTGCTTCCACCAATGCAGCTTTCCTTCTGTTTGTCATTGAGCACCCTGGAAACAAACTCTGTACATATTTTGCACATGCCCAGATCTTGATGAAAACATGTGTGTATTTTTGCTACATCAACTCCAAACTATGCTTTTGTCTTTATAGACACACAATGGTCTTCATCCAGAAAATTGCAAATTCTCTCAACCAGCTCTGATGTACTGATGTCCTTCTCCCTCCCATACATTTCTACCATCTCTCACCTCTTCTCTACCATCTCTGAACCTCCTCTGTCAGTGAAAATCATGCAATGCATAGATCAAATCTGTGAAGGGACTGATCTAGGAAAATTTCAGTGGTTCCCCAGTGATGCAAAAGTTTAAGAACAATGGATGGAGGGGATGATTTGACATAGTTGCAGAGCTATGTAAATGAAAACACACTTTAGCAATGAAATATGCTCCAAGAGTTCTTTGGTTTAAGTATATAGGTGATTTATGAATAAGAAACTAGTAGTTCTGGGGTTAGGTATATAATTCTCAATATACTAGTCATTTCATATTTGAAGAAAGGATACACAAATATTTCTCTGTGATATATAATATTTCAATATTTAAAATATTCTTCTTATTCATATAGAAAGAAATGGCACCAAATTTGGAAAGTCTGAGAGAAATAACCCAAAGCTCAAATTCTGTAACATCAGAGGTAAAATATTTCAGATATTTTACATGTGAGGTTTAATGGCTTGATTTCTGATAATTTGAGCTCAAATTCAAAACTTAAATCATTACTCACACATATCCAGTTTTATCAGGTGGTATAGGTTAGACAGATCTTCAGTTTAGCATATGGCTACTCTTCTCAGCTCAATCCTGTAAGCATTACTTAATTCACCTGATCCAATATTTTGATATCTAATTTCACATCTTCCTTTATCTTTTTCAGTCACTAATATATTCCACTGTCATTCTACAACTTATATCAAGAAAACACCATAGCTTCTTCTCTAAGCATGAGTAGCTCTTAACTAGAGCTGGGTTTCACTATCATTGAGGACCTCTCCAGGCAAAAGCATGTCCTTACTATAGTTAGTATTATATCCTAGATACTGGTCCTTCTATTCAGGGTCAGAAAATATTTCAGCTCTTGGCAGTTGGTACAAAGGTCAAATAAAATGGTGCTGTTGTTACACACACAGACATCCTAGACTGCATCCAGATAAAAGCCACTTGACTGACTGACATAGTCATATTTGTAGTAGGCTCCTGCCTTGGGATTACTAGTTTTGTGTCTTCTTTTTATGTCTTTTCTATTGTTGCTATAATGGGCTCTGTTCCTCAGTACCTTCTCTGTACTTCCTCTGCCTCAGACATTCCCATCTCTCATCAAAAAGTTTTTCAACCGTCATTTATTGTTCATATTCAAAATATCATTTCTCCTGCTCCATCTGTCATTCCAAGTTAATATTGCATATTCTGCAAGTTAATGTGATAAATTGGCAAAGTTGTTAGAGCTTAGAATTAAATACCCTGTGGGTAATTATTCTGTGCTCAGAATTCAAATCCTACAAAAAGCAACTTTGCCTTTCATCCTTTTAGAGTTAATGAATGGAATAACAATCCAGGGTGATAGGTATGCAGAACTATTAGACTATTGGACATGGTGAGTCCCTTCATGTGACTTTACTAAGATGAATAATGCTGGCAAAATCTGCATTCTCAAAATTGTGTAACATCTTGAGAAACCATGCTATGAGTTTCAAGACCAAGATCCATATATGGAGATGCTATGCCTACCCTGTGTTAATATATGGAAGTAAAACATGGTCTATAACATCAGAAATGAGAAGGTGCTATGATTTGTTCTTAAGGAGAATATTGAGGATATCATAATATCCTCAATATCTAATGAACAAGAGATGACCTGGGCTGTGGTAAATAGGAAACTGTTTCATGAGATAAGGGCCAAACAACTGAAATTTCTTGGTCATGTGATGAGGAAAAAGGTCCTGGAGATCTTAGGGATGACTGGAAAAATTGAAAGGAAAAAAAAAGCAGAGGAAATTAGGAGGATGATATGGATGTTAAGCTTGACAAACTGGTTGGAAGAAAGAGGCATCAAACATTAGGAACTGGAACTTACTTAAATTAAAGAACAGAGAGTTGTGGCAGGATATGATCACACATCCTACATTCTGGACATGGCACCTAAAGAAAAAGATGAATATCTTTGAAGCTGACACAAAGAGACTGAAATTCTGGAAATCCAAGCATTTTCAGTTTCTTATGTGAATTGGTAGATGTTACTTGTTCCATACTTGCAGAAAATTTGAACTTGCAACCTAGCATTCATTAAATATCATTCTTAAGAAGTGAGTATATTTATATGGTCTGAGTTTTATTTTTTCAAAGCTGAAATTCTATTGTGTTGTAATGTATTTATACAAACTTAAATGGTCAGCCCTTTATTCATCAACTTAAGAAATCATCTATCATCATTATAACATCCTGTGCTCTTTTGATTTACAATGCTGCCCAGCGCTCATCTCCAGTTATCTCACTCTTCAAAATCTCATATTTTGCATAAATTGGCTGCCTTGGAAGTAGCTTGGAACTGCATGATACATAATTCTACTCAAGTTAGAATGATATATTTGTTACATACTGCTTTTTCAAACTGTTTTTTTGTTTTTGTTTATTATAAAATATATTATAGCTTCCTGATCCTGAAGAAATACTACAAACATTTCAAGAAGGTCAGCGCCAAGGGAAGTGTACTCTTCCAAACAATGTAAGTACATTGATATTGTTACTCTTTGAACACTATTGACACTTTTGTGACTTTGTAAATAAAAAATAAAAACAGTCCAAAGTATTTCTTTTGTAGCTCAGACATGCAGAAAGCATACTATCTGCAATATATGGCTAGCAGAAAGAACTTGCAGGAAATAAACTCTCCTGCCACTGGCCCCAATATTTTAGGTAAACTCTATGAGATATAGATTTGTGGCATATTATGTCACTGCTAACCTGCCATACATGCTTGTGTTTGTTTCTTGCTCACATACACTGTTAAGTATATAAACACATACATAAATAATATGAAAATTTGGGCTCCAATTCACTTTGGCCTTATCTGTTAAATGTAATTCAATTGGTCATGAATTACTGCAACAGCTCAAACTGTTAAACAGTATTCATGTTAGCTACAACTACTCTGTGTATAAATTTGAGCCAAAATGTAAATTTATCTAACAGAAACTCACTTTGAGTCTATTTTATTGGTTATAACTGGTCACTCAGCAACCATTGATCAGTTTCTCAATCTCTCATGCTGAACTTTAGAGTACTATAGTTTGAGAATTAGTGCAGAGTAAAAGGTAATGCATATGAACACATATACATGATGGTGTTAGGAAGGGCATCCAGTCATAGAAACAGATAATTGGAACTTGGTGCAGCCCTCTTGCTTGCCAGCTCCTATCAAACTGTCCAGTCTGTACCAGCATGGAAAATGGATGTTAAATGATGATGATGATGATGATGCCACTGCTGGCTACATCATTATTTCTCTCTCTCTCTCTCTCTCTCTCTCTCCCTGCCTCTCTCACTATTTCTCTCTTGCAACACAAAATAGTAGATACACATACACACACATTCTTTCTACATTTGAAAGTTTTCATGCTTTATCAATTGGTTAGAAATACTTTTCCATAGAGTCAACTCATCTAATTATTACCATTGAAATAAACTTTCCTGCAGCAACTTCTGTAGTATATTCTTTATTCCAAAAACTTTCTTGATTTTGGCATTCAGAATAACTAATTCACACAGTAAGTTTTACATGAGTGGAGTAGTAAGTTGACATTGAAGAGAGACACGAGATGCCACAAGTGAGGGAAGAAGTGACATCAAAGCAGGTCTGCTTCTTTCTTCAAGTGGCAACCAGCGACAACAGGCATGCATAATGATTTCTGGTCTATTGTAGATTCTGGCCAGGAGGTTTTGGGTTAGAGAAAGTGTGCAGGGTTGCACAGAGTTGCAATCAAAATGTTGAGTAGATTTCCTTCTTCCAAAGTTTATTTTGCCAGCTCAAGATAAGTCTTTATTTTCCCATCCTTCATACAACAACAGGTACAACCTGACCACATAAATCTCTAAATGTTATCTGTCTATTTGAACTGCTTCATGCTGTTCACTGCCTCTTAGTGATGCACTATGACAATATACACCAACTACCATGCATATGTCTGATGCCAAAAGATACAAAGTTTTTTTTGCTTCTTTTATTCAGTTAACTAACAAACATTCAGCATTTTCTCACAAAAGAATGCTAACCTCTACCAAATGATTTTCAAATTGTCAATCAACTGCTATCTTTCAATTCAACACAGAATAACAGCCCTCTCACAGCAAATCCTGATGCTCAGTTCCCTACCGAATATATTACAAAAAATTTTAATTCACAATATATTAAGAGATATGATCAGCTTCCATCTCTTATCAAACAAAGACTTCATTCAGTATATCTCACAGAAATAACAGCTGATTGGGAAGATGATGAACTTTCAGATCAATGGTTAAATTCATCTTCTCTTCATTTTCAGCTTCCACATATTTATTCAGCCATCAGCTCTACTGGGCACTTCTAGAGGTATAAATTCAGCATTGTTGAAAACATAATCAATCTATAGTCAAGTGATTCCACAAAAACTAAAATTATACGAATATCATCATAAGCATTTTCTCTCTCTTATTTTCTTGTTTCTCATTCATTTATGGCTTGACATTTCATTTATTTCTCAACTGTTTTACATAGATATTTTATATTTCTTTCACTCTTGTTAAATTCCTGCTTTCCATGTTGATTATGTTGATTTGTTCTGCACATTAATGAAAACAGAAAACATGATCACTCTTTATACAGTATACATTTTTAGAGTTTCAGAGAAATTATATTAGCTGTTTCTTCAACTACTTTTTTACATCAGCTTGTGAAAATGCTGAATCAGCTCAAGTGTATTAAGACTTCATTTAAGTTTCACCACTCATCTATATTTACTCAAAGACATACAAGCATATTCATATTCAAATTTACTTGAAAATTTGCATCAAAAATGTCTCTCTCTGCTAACAATCATTGCACTCATAATTTGGTATAGTGACTCTCTTCTGCACATTTCCATGATAGTTTTCCATAACATGCAAAGCAACTAATACTTGTTCCTTTTTGTGTTTGGTTTGTTTCATCACACACACAAACACACATTTGCTGTAGCATTTTCATCAATCTTCGGTTGTTGCTAGTGGGAGTGAAGTATATTTGACACTTCTATACTTGGTTCTTTTTGACACACATTTTCAAAATATGAAAATTTTGGTTCCTGTTCACTTTAACCTTGCTTACCCAATACTCATCTGTTAAATATAATTCAACTGGTCATCAATTATAGTAACAGCTGAAACTTTTAAATAACATTCAGATTAGCTGAACAAACCTAACAGAAACTCAGTGTGGCTCTATGTCCATTCATTAGAGCCTCTCATGCTGTATTTTGGGGAAATACAGTTGTGGGAATCAGCACATTATTCTCATACTGACAGCTTTTGTTGCATCATCATTGTTGTCGTCGTCATCATTTAGTAGCATCCATTTTATATGCTAGCATGAGTAAGATGGAATAACTGGAGCTGCAGCAGCAGGTTCCAGTCTGTTTTGGCTTGGTTTCTATGGCTGGATGTTCTTTCTAGTGCCAATCACTCCACAGAGTGTATTGGGTGCCTTTTACATGTCACCTGCATGATTACCTTTCATAAGTTACCAGCACTGACTGCAACTACAATTTCACTTAACTTGACATGTCTTCCCAAGCACAGCAAATCACCAAAAGTATTGGTTTCTTGTTATTACCTCCATGAGACTCAACATCCAAAGATCATATTTCACCACCTCATCTCACATCTTCCTGGGTCTACCTCTTCCACAGGTTCCTTTTATAGAGATTGGCATTTCTTTATGCAACTGTCAATGTTGATAAATATTGCATGTTGATAAATATTGTAGCAGTTATAATGGCATGACCAGCATTATCAATGTTTTTAATACAGGTTGTTTACCCACCAAATTGCTATGGCTACTATTCATTCAATGAAGTTGTTGAGCAGTTATGTGGATACAGAAAAATTTATAAAGTAAATAGCAATTTTTCTTTCCATAAACTTTTCACTTAATATTTCTACCACCAATATTCCAGAAGAAATTCCTATATAAATGTCACCATTTGTAGAAAGAATTGTAATGTTAACATCTATACTTGCTGAAAAGATGGTAACTGCCACTTATTGTGAAAGATGTTAAATTGCATAACAGACTGGTCATTGAGGCATATACCTTGTTATGCATTTAGAAATATTATCTAGCCTCATACCAGGTTTGAACATCCCATCTTTTATTCAGGCATTGTGTTATTTATGACTACATTATGTAATGTGTCATCCTTTATTTTAATGAGAGTAAGATTTTAGGGAGTTTTGAATTACATAGAGATTGCTTCATTGTATGTATTAAGTTGGTGAGATGGATCCCTTCTCTCTAGGGAAAAGCCAATAAGAGATACTGAGTCCGACTCTGCAAAAAATAGATAAATAAAATAAATAGAGAGAGAGAGAGAGTGAGAAAGAAAGAAAGAGAGAGAGAGAGAGAGAGAGAGAGAGAGAAAGCACCTTGGACAAGTGTCTTTTACTATAACCCCAAACTGATCAATGCTTTCAGAGTGAATTTGGTAAACAGAAACTGTGTGGAAGTTCACTATAATACACTCATACATGCATAAATAAACACACATACACACGTGTGTGTGCATGTGTATGTATCTTCACCTTTATGTCTGTATCCACTACTACTTGAGAACTGAAGTTGATTTGTTTGATTAAACCTTTCAGTCATTAGACTCCTGTATGGCTGTAGTCTAATGATAGAAACAAGTAAAAGATATAAGAAGAATCACCAAAACAGTTCACAAATTTTGCTAGAACAAAAAAAAAATATAATCTTCAAGCCTGCATGAAGACTCATTGATAATCAAAGAACAGCAGAGGAAAACTGGGCCATTGAGAAAATAAAACTTAATTCCAAAGTGTTCTTCTCAGCATAAGGCTGCTGTCTCATCTGCTGGGTTTTTAGTTGATGAAGATAGCATTCTCCATGGTGCTGCAGAAACATGGGCGAGATTCTGTTCTACTTTCAGCAATCTTGTTATGGCTGATCTGTGAAGCAAACCCTCTGCACACCATATCTGACACATCTTTTGGCACCTTAGATAACAGCTATAAGCAAATTAAAACCAATTCAGTTGTGGACCCTAGTAGGTTTCCCTGTGAGATTCCTGAAGGAGTGTTGACATCAACTCATATTTCCTTTAGCTATTCTCTGGAGGAAATTACTGGATGCTGATTATATTCCTGATAAATTTCCATCTCAGTCTTTTGTCCCAGTTTTCAAAAAAAGTAAACGAGTCACCCAGTGATTTACTGACCAGTCTCACTTGTCATATCATCCAATTATTTGAGAGAGTTATTGAGATCTTGAGCAACTCACTTCCTCAAAAATAAGTTTCCTTAATTCCAATCAGGGTTTCTGCAATGGCAGGGACAGCCTAACACAACTCCTGACTTACTTTGATGACATTCCAAAGGCTCTGGGAAGGTCTCTAATGCAGGTAACATGTACCTTGACTTCAGGTATATTCCTTCCAATTCCAACATGAATGCTATGTTATTTATATACTGTAGAAAATATTACAGCAACATTGGCCAATTGACATTAGCATCAACTTTAAAATTCACCCAAGGTTTGGTCCTTGTGCCATTTGTCCTGTACAAAAATCAAGCTCATGTCACATCACAATACTAAAAATTATTACATCTCAACTGGCTCTACTCTCTTTAATAACTCTTTACTCAAATGGGTTATAATACCCAAAGGACAACTAACATGAAACATGATTAGGTATTTAAGTATCTAAGTAACCACTAGGCAGATGGCTTAGTGATTAGGTTGCTGCACTCACAATCACCAGATCATGGGTTTAATTCCTGGACTGGGTGGCGTATTGTGTTCTTGAGCAAAATACTTCATTTCATGTTACTCTAGAGCTATGTGGGGACTAGCATGCCATAGAAAAGACTCAACATTTTCTCTGTGTGTTGTAAAAGGCAACTAAAAGAAATTAAGATAGGATTTGCACTCTGACCTCATAAAACTCTCACAGCAACAACTACCCAGACAGGCCCATGGATTGGAGGGTGCAAAGGTGTCATCCACCAACAAGTGGTGAGTGCAGTGATATGCTGTTACAAGTACATGCCCCCATACTAATATATCTTTAAAAACTATCGTTGAAGCATTTCACAAAACAGCATAAAAATATTCAATCTAAACTACACATCTGAAGTAGCCAACTTGATTAAAGCCAAAAAAACATTCCTGGAAAAAAATATGCAAATACCTACATTCAACATCAAGTAACTAAATGGGGAAATAACAAAGAAAATAAACCAATGAAAAGCAACCAGCAAACATTGGTATATAACATGAACCACAAAACAAGAAATTAAACACTATACAATAATTTAGCAGCCTCAATAACTCTTACAATAATCAGGCCATAACACAAGATGCAGTACTAAATTAAAGGAACATCACCACATTCTAACAGCTAGAAAATTTCCAGTCACCAAACACCACCACAGAAAACAAATGGAAAAGCAAAATAAACAAATCTTTATGACTTAAACCTTCAAACACTCGAAAACATCAGGTTCAAACATACATCTAAATATGGTCTGAAAAAATTATTTCACTCACTGCTATACACAACTATTCCTACATTTCCTACTATTCCTATTTTTTCACACCTTGGATGCTGTAAGCAATCTGAAAGCTCGCAAAAATATCGACAATTTTAAGACCTAAAGGAAAAAAAACAATCTTTGCAGATCTTCAAAAATCTAAGAGAGACTTAATCTTGTTGTCACCAAATCACAACATGAATGCAGACCACTACATTCAATTATAAAACTACTCACTAAAATAACTGAAACAGTACATAATAGATTTAAAATCCACATTGCTTTTTATGCTATTCCTCAATCCCTAAGTAATAAACAAATCACAAAAAAATTTAAGTATCGTCAGAATATCAAGGCCTTGAAAGTATTTAAGTATCAAGGCCTTGAAAAGGAAAGAATTTGTTGACCATTGTTGGCCATTGAAAGGGAAAGAATTTGTTGGCCTTGTATAATTGATTATATGTAGGATCTATAATTTCCCAAATGCAAGAATTCATCTTTTCACACACTTTTAAAACTTATATGAATACAAACATACAAAACATAACTACATCCAAATATTCTACTTTTCCACAGATACAACGGCACAGTTAATTCTGATTCTATACCTCCCTGAAACTTGTCTTCAAACTACCTTCACAAATGTATATGTCCTTTATAATTGAGGCTGCATCCAAATCAAGAAATAATGTGTATTTTAATTATTTTCAGCATTCCCAGAAGAAATTAAATTGAAAACTTCTTAATGGTAATAAAAATTTTAAAAACTAAAGAACTATTTTGTTTTAATTTCTTTTTATTTGAACTATTGAGTGATAAATTCTCTTGGTGGTATTTGCTATTACATTCTGAAAACCAACAGAAAAAAGAAAGATGTGTTGAGTTACACCCTTATGTTACAGGAAGGTGAATATAAGAGAAGTGGTATGGGTGTGGAAAATCATGGGAATGCAAAGTAGGTGGCTGATGAATATGGATGGGGATAAGGGTATTGCAGTGAGTGGTGAACATGGTGGGAGTGTGGTCAATAGTTGAAGGCAGAGGAAGTAGGTTTGGGTGACAGAGGTAGCAGGAAGCAGTAAAGATATGAAGTGCGTGGCAATGAGGTTCAGGTGGGATACACAATGCAAGTCAGTGGTAGATAAGTGTGGAAATAGTGGGAGATGAATTGAGGTAATGGAAGGAAATCTGCCATTAACAAGATGAGAGGTGCACAAGAAAAAGGGGAAGTGGAAGGGATGTTCAGTATAAAATAAGTGGTCTGGAATTATACTGAGAATGCATAAGATGAAGGTGGTACCCGGGAGGGTAAACAGTAGGGAAATGGAATATGTTCGGTTCATTTCTCATAGCTACATCAGTTGAGTGAGTAGTGTCATATTCAGAAGAGTGATGGAGGGGAGGATGTTAGGGAGATGAGGAATGAAAGGAATGGGTGTTAGGAAGGTAACTTATGAGAGGAGAGACTCATCAGGGACAAACTGGGTGCAAAGGAAGATATAAGCAATATACTTTAAGGACCTCATTTTTGCTTTACAAGTACAACAGACAGTCATCACAGTCCATTGTCATTTTTTCAGTGAGGCTCAACATCTAGAGGTCATTCTTCATGACTTCATCTCACATCTCTTCCTAGGTCTCCCTTTTATGTGGATTCCCTCTTTATGTAGCTGTCTTCATCCATATGCATCACATGACCACACCAGTGCAGTTTTCTCTCTTGCATACTATATCTGACACCTTTTATGTTCAATTTTCCTCTCAAGCCAATAAGCAATGAATATAATTCATATAATAATATTAAAAAAATATAATATAATAATAATGAAATTATTGTATACAGTGCTCATGTGCACCACAACTTGTCAAAAGTGTGTATGAAAAATATGCAGTAACGTACAAATGTCTGGGAAATGAACAGTGTATGAGTCAGATACATGCTTGCATGTGTATGAAGGGGAGAAAATCAGTTGTAGTGTTGGTGAATCTCAGGAAGCATGGAAGTTTTGAAGGATGCAGTGCTCTGACAGTTAACAACTGATGCCGGCAGTTTGTTCCATGCTTCAGCAACTCTTTGCGTGAAAAAATGTTTCCAAAAGTCATGGGAACTGTGGTGTTTTCTGACTTTGTAAACATGTCCACGGGTGTTAGAAAGGTGGAGTTTGAAAAGGTGCTCAGAGTTATTGTTAGTAAGATGGTTAATAATTTTATGGGTGTCTGCCAAGTCAGCTGCCAGATGCCGGAGTTTCAATGTATCCATGCCAAGGGAAATAAGGCATTCAGAATATGGAAAATGCCTGATGGAGGGCATTCTCTTGGTTGCATGTTGCTGACTGGTTTCCAGATGATTAATATCCTGGGCAATATAGGGGTTCCAGACCGGTGATGCAAATTCCAGGTGAGGCCACACCATAGCTATATAAAGCCTCAGATAGATAGCCAGAGAGCAGCTCACAAAGGACTTGGTAAGTGATGCCAAGACACCCTCAGCCTTCTTGGCAATTTTAGCAACATGTTTTGTCCAACACAAATCACTGTTGAATGCCCAGGTCATGTTCACAAGGAGACTTTTTGAGATTAGTTATTGTGGAGGGAGTAAGTAGATGCTGGGTTTTTCCTCCCAAAATGCACGGTGGTACATTTGTCCACAGCCAGCTTGAGTTGCCAGTCCATGATCCACTGCTGCATTGTGTCTAGGTCTAATTGCAATAAAGATCTATAAAGATCTGTCCGCTTTATTTTGACGTACAGCTTGATGTCATCTACATATTTCAGCACTGTGGCTTTCTTTAAGTTGGTATCTATGTCATTAACATATGCAACAAATAAAAGGAAGTCAAGAACAGATCCCTGTGGTACACAAGATGTCATCTCATAGGGTGAAGAGTGCTGTCCTAGAACTGTGACAACTTCTTTTCGGCCGATAATGAAGGAAGTTTCCACTGGTTTCCTGTAGGAAGCAGAGTGCACGTAGATCAGTGGATATCCTTCATTTTATTAGGTTTGTCTGAATAACAATACTTATGCACAATACACACAGGCATACAAAGTGTATGTGTATACATATACTTTATATACATATATGAAGTATATGTATGTACATATGTATGTACATATGTGTGTACATATGTGTAATATATACATGTAAATATATTTATATATGTATGTAAATATATGTATGTGTGTGGATATTGAGTGATAAATTCTCTTGGTAGTATTTGCTATTACATTCTGAAAAAGAAAGATGTGTTGAGTTACACCCTTATGTTACAGGAAGGTGAATATAAGAGAAGTGGTATGGGTGTGGAAAATCATGGGAATGCAAAGTAGGTGGCTGATGAATATGGATGGGGATAAGGGTATTGCAGTGAGTGGTGAACATGGTGGGAGTGTGATCAATAGTGAATATCAGTTGAAGGCAGAGGAAGTAGGTTTGGGTGACAGAGGTAGCAGGAAGCAGTAAAGATATGAAGTGCGTGGCAATGAGGTTCAGGTGGGATACACAATGCAAGCTTTGTGTGTGTGTGTGTGTATATCACGTGACGTCACGTGACCGACCAGACCATCAGATGTTGCTACACATCGCTGGTCACAATGCGTTCGCATTGTTTTTTTAGCCTTCGAATGATGCCACCCCGCTGGCTAAGCGAGCAGGCCAACAGAAGAAAGAGTGAGAGAAAGAGTGGTGAAAGAGTACAGAGCCTCGTGGAGCTTTTAGGTGTTTTCTTCAATAAACACTCACAATGCCCGGTCTGGGAATCGAAACCATGATCCTACAACCGCGAGTCCGCTGCCCTAACCACTTGGCCATTGTACCTCCACGTGTGTGTATATCTATATATATTTTCTAGTTTCAGCTCAGATCTGCAGCCATGCTGATGCATCGCCATTTTGTGCTACACTGTTATTACTAAGAGCCTCCTCTAATATGTGGCACTTGGTGAAGAATGGAGTTTGATATAGCTACCCTCATTTGCACCTCTTGCCATGAGGTAGGTTCATCTTGGACTCTCGACAGGAAGAGGTCCAGCTTTGATTTAAAAACTTCTACATCTACTTTGTGCAAGTTCCTCAGACTCTTTGGGAGAATATTAAAAAGCTGTAGGCCCTTGAAACCCAGGCTGTTGCAGAAGCTGGTCCTGAAGCGTGATGGCATTGCTGGGATCTTTGGCACTATGCAGTGTCGTCCCATTCAGGAATTGGTGTAGCTTTCAATGCCAAAATTTGGCACAATTTCTTCCAGGATCTTCTAGATATATATTACTGCATACCTCTCCCATCTTCTTTCCAGGGAGTAGTGTCTTAGCTGTTTCAACCTTTCCCAGTAGCTGAGCAAATAGACGATCTTCTTTGTGAATCTTCTCTAGATTGCTTCAAGGTCCGCTGTTAATTTCACACTGGTGGGTGACCATAGCTGTGAGCAGTAATCCAGGTGACTGAGGATGAATGTCCACCAGAGGACCATCATGGTTTCCTTATCTCTGGTTCTGAATGTTCTTAGGGTCCATTCAGCCAGTCGTCTGCACTTTGTTGCCATCCTGGTAATGAGCGCTTTATCATCACTCATGTCAATACCCAGGTCCCTCACAGACTTAGGCTCTGGGATTGAAATTCCCTGTGGACTGGTGTACTCTGTAAGTTTAATATTCAGTTTTGGATGCTGGTAGCACAGGGCCTGGAATTTTTCAGCATTAAACTGCATATTATTATCCTCAGCCTATCTGTAAATTGAGTCCAACTCCTGCTGCAGGTGTGCAGCAGGACTTTCGTATCATCTGCATAGCTTGCCAGAGTGGCTATCCGGGCATTTGAGGGCATATCTGAGAGGGCCACTATAAAAAGCAGTGGTCCCAAGACAGTGCCCTGTGGAACACCGCTCACTATTTGTGTGTTCATAGAGGTGGCGCCATTAGCAACCACTGCCTGACTCCTATCTTTCAGGAAGTCATGTAACCACTCTAAGTTTTCCAGCTATGCCAAGGTCATGCAGTTTGTAGCATATCATACCATGATCCACCTTGTCAAAAGCTTTTGCAAAATCAAGGTATATTACATCCACATTTGATTTGTTGAGTAACTGCCTCAACACCCAGTCATAATGTTGTAAGAGCTGGGTCAGGCAGCTCCTACCTGGTCGAAAACCATGCTGGGTATCACTCAGCAAGTCATTTTCTTCAAGGAATACAATTAGTTTCTTTCTGACTATCCGTTCCATGACTTTGCTGATGTGTGAAGTCAGAGAGATAGGACTATAGTTTTTGGCATGTGCTCTACTTCCCCCTTTATGTATTGGGCATATTATTCCCTCCTTCAGCTTGCTTGGCAGTTTGCCATTTGTAAGAAAGCTCTGGAAGAGAATCTGAAGGGGTTTTGCCAGGGCATGCCTACATGCTTTGAGGTGGATTGCTGGGAAACCATCTGGACCAGCAGTTGAGTTTGTGTCCACTTCATCTATGGCTAGTAGGACATCTTCTTCGCTAATGTCAATACATTCTATTGTAACCGCCTCGCTGGTTATAGGTGAGGCGGCAAAGAAGTCCACTGGTTCATTCACTTGTCTGTGTTTCAACGGGGTGGTAAAGACACTTTGGAACTGGTCATTCAGTATCTCACTGATCTTAGTTGGACTGTTTGTTGGAGAAGGGGTCCTATCTTGTAGTGTACTGAGGCTGTTTCTTTTGCGTAATGCAAGAAGGCCTTTGGGTTTGACTTAATGTTTTTTATAACCCAGGCTTCTTTGTTTGCTTTCTCCCTCACATTGGATTGTTGCAGCCTTTTTTCTATCTCCATCAGTGTTGTTTTTAGGCGGAACGTTTCGCTACTTTTGGGATGTTGGTTGAGTCGATTTGCAACCTTCGTCCGTCGTCTCATGAGGATCTTCCTCTCTCTTGGAATCTTGCTAACTCATGATGGAGCACTAATCTAATCTTAAGTATTCTGTCACATACTCTGACTACCTCAATTACTTTATCTACCCGTTTCTCCACAAGAAGTATACCCACACCCCCAACCCCGTCAGTGTTCCCTGCCCAGAAAATCTTGTACCTGTGTTCTTTGCCTGTGAGGAACCTAGCAGAATCTCCTCTCCACCTTACTTCTTGGATGCAGCACATATCGACGCATCTCTGTTCAAGCATCTCAACAATCTCACCAGATCTACCTTTCAGTGTGCCGACGTTGAGAGTACCAACCCTGAGGGTGTGGGAGGTATGGGCCCTAGAGACCCTGGGACGTGGGTCGTGTGTGTGTGTGTGTATTCATTTATATTCATTTATCTTGCAGATAAACAGACAATTTTCACAATGCATAAAACTGGTTATAAGTATTAAAATAATGGTAGTAGACATATAATTTTAATAGAACATTTATTGCAATGAAAACATTTATCACTCAATATGGCTCCCCTTTTGGGCAATTACTACCTCCACACAAGAATGAAATTTTTTTGCAGCTGCTGCAACCTCCACCTATTTTGATTTTGCATGTTGCACGCATGATGCAGATCTTCAAAATGTTGACATTTGAGTGTGGTGAAGCATTGGTTCTTGCATGAAGTACACACCATAAAAAGTAATCAAGAAGTTGAGATCTGGGCTATTACTGAACTAGATGTTAGCCTTCACAAAAAATGGCACCTTCTCACCAAGGAAGGCCTGTGTTGCTTTTGACCTATGGCATGGTGCAGAATCCTGGATAAGCACTATATTTGTCAAGGCCAAACTTATGCTTCAACAAAGCTAACAGAGAGTGCTTCAGGATGTCCAGATATTTGTTTGTGCTGATCTTCAAGCAATGAAGTATGGATCTATGACACTTCCACCACTGGCCACTACACCAAATACCATCACAGAGGCAGGATTCTTAGTCTCAAACACAGTGGCAACGTCTGAATTTCTGCAATTCATCCCAGCATCCACAGTGAACTTCTTGTTCACAAACATGAGAGTTTTTCCTGCACCTTGGTGCTTGATGAATGACAAAAACTTTGGGCATCTCTTGACTCTGATTGCTTTGGCCTTGACTGTTAGGAGATGGCAGCATTGTCAAACATAGCTAATCGTGCCAAAGTTCCTGTTCACAGCTCTGGACACTATGAAAAGGGACACATTGTGTTTCTTTGCAAGAGTTGTCATGGATGTGGATGGGTTGCACTTAGAATCACTCCAAGTCTTGTGTTTTTGTCAATCAATCTTTCCCTCTTCTTTAAATTGTTTATACACATGATAACTGTTGTTTTTGGAAGTTTCGTCAACTTAATTTTATTGGCAATGTGCTGAAACAACAATGGCAGAATAATTCTGTTGTTCCATGACTTTCTATTGAATCAGTTTGAAAAATTAAGAGGAGGATTCAATTTTCAAGCTGACAAGGTTTTGTCAAAAAAATTAAATGTTAAACCCACTAAGTCAACTGCATAAGACTGCAATTTATCTGCAAGACCCTGTATATATGTATGTGTGTGTGTGTGTGTGTGTATAGATGTATCTTATACATAAATGGCAGCTTCCTACCTACACCAGTGAACCAATCTTGAAAGTTTGCACACATGTTAAACTAACATCCAGTTCAATTATAGGCTAACTGGATTTCAATAAAAGTCTATAATGGGCCTCCTAGGGGTTTGGGCAATTATTTGATAAAATGAGAAAGGTGCAAAGAGTGTTAGTGTGAGGGAAATGTGGTGGCATAGTGAGTGTGGCTGATATCAGAGAAGGGGAGAACAGCATTGTGTAACTGACAAATGTCAGGGGTAGGTGGCTTTTCTGCTGTCCATCACAAAGAAACACTCACAGACACACATACATATGTTTACTATACACCATTTTAAACTTGTGATTACCTGTGTATATATTTGAAAATGTGTTTGTGAGTGTGATGTCCTATAACTGTCTGTCTCTCTACTTTTGTAGGGTCTTTCCTGTTGCTGTCACATATTGTGAAATTTTAAAATTATGTCAAAATTTTTAAATTTAGTATATTGAAATAATTTTCCATGTTAAATTTGCTAGAGAAATGTTACTGACGATTAAAGTTTAATCAATTTTACCTAATCAGAAAACAGGATTTGGAAGCTGGCATTTTCTGCATGATAGCTGTCTTTAGCAAAGTCAAAGTTAAATCATTATGAAGAGGAATTTTTATTAAACAGATGAAAGCAAAGCATTATGCTGACCAAAGTTATAAGAACTTCTGAAGTTTTAATGAATAAAGTCATGTGAAATAGTTGAATAGACATGTAAATAATTTAAAAAGGGAAAAACCCACACCATATATATATATATATATGTATATATATATATTTTTTATATATGTGTATATATGTGTGTGTGTATATATATGTATATTATTTTATATCTTTTAATTGCATATCTTTTACTTTTTTATATTTATATATGATTCTTATTTATATTTGCAAATCACATATCGTACCTTTCTCTTTTTGTCTTTTATGAATGAGCTCCTCTGCATCGGTCAATGGAGTGATATTTGATCACTTTATAAAGTGTCTGAGTGTCAGTTTGGTGTCTGGAATGGGATCACTTACTTCATGGACAGGTAGAAGCTCTTTGGTAATCTTCATAGGAGAAGGAAATCTCTGAAATAAAACCTGAGTTCCTGGTTTTGTCAATTTTCCTGTCACACTGGCTAAAGTCTTCTTGGGCCAATAGGCAGTGCAAGCTACACCCACTGAAAATTATTCATCTGCACAGGTACTTCCTGTACTCCAAATCTTAGTAAAATCATTCAGTTGGTTGGTTGGCAGAAACCTAAAAATGCTCTGGTAATTTACTCTAAAATGTCTCAAACAGATTCAGTAAATGGCAAAAAAGGCTTGGGAACGTCCAAGGAACAGGTCTGGCTTGGCAGGTGTCCCAGTGTATCACAGGCTGGACCCGGTCATCATTCTGCCAATGTGGTCAAACAAAAGTAAAAATAAACATCCTTTGAATTTCGGTTGTTGAAATGTGTGTACACTTCTTGATGATAATTTCAACAAGAGGCCAGAAAGGCATACTGCACTTATTGCATGTGAGCTTAAGAAATATTCTCTTGATATAGTTGTACTCTCTGAAACTTGTCTCTCTGGTGAAGGTCAAGTAAATGAACCTACTTATGAATATACTATCTTTTAAGGGTCAGCGTAGAGAATCTGGTGTTGGGTTTGCTCTCAAGAATACATTTGTATCCTCCGTTGTAGAACTCTACAACGGAGGATACAAATGTATTCTTGAGAGCAAACCCAACACCAGATTCTCTACGCTGACCCTTAAAAGATAGTATATTCATAAGTAGGTTCATTTACTTGACCTTCACCAGAGAGACAAGTTTCAGAGAGTACAACTATATCAAGAGAATATTTCCAAGTGGTATATCTGTCAAGCCGTATCAAACTGACAAAAGGTAGGTTTCTTACCATTGTCAGTATTTATGCACCAACAATGTCTCATTCTGATGAAACTGTAGGGCAGTTTTATGACAATCTAGCATGATTATTGAGGAAAGTACCAATTTCTGACAAGCTGGTCATACTGGGAGATTTCAATGCAAGAGTTGGAAAGGACTGTCTCATGGTCTGTTTTAGGTTGACATGGGGTTGGAAAATGCAATAAAAATAGAGTAGCTCTTTTGACATTTTGTACTGAGAATAATCTGGTTGTCACCAACACTCTGTTTTTTTGCAGCTGCTGCAACCTCCACCTATTTTGATTTTGCATGTTGCACACATGATGCAGGTCTTCAAACTGTTGACATTTGAGTGTGGTGAAGCATTGGTCCTTGCATGAAGTACACACCATAAAAAGAAGTTGAGATCTGGGCTATTACTGAAC
>NC_042998.1:154215580-154218080 GCF_006345805.1 Octopus sinensis | reverse complement strand
GGGTGGTGAAAAAAATTTTGTAGAATTCTTTTTGCCACCAGCGGCCTAGTGGGAAAAATTAAATAGTCATAGACCATTTTAAGTTCAACATCAACAATCAAGGAACGGCCATAATAGGCCATTCACCCACTAGAAATAACAGCCAAAGCTTCAACCGCAAATAAAGATCAATTCCGTAAACAGGAGAAAATTTAAAAAAACATTTACCCTGTAATTTCTTGTACGATGCACCGTTTCGTCTGCTGTTTAATGGTAAACTAACCTGATTAAATTAAATCAAGCCAATCTTCCATAGGCCCTCAGATTCTTCAGCAAGAAATAGCCAAGTCGGAACAGATATTTTCACGAGGCATTTCCGACCCTGCCAAGGCAATATCTGACCTAAAATTTTCAAATCGTCGCACTCGCGCCAAATTTATCGGCAGCAAATAAATATAAGCCGTCGATTCCATTACGGAATTAACCAGAAAATTCATAATTAATCAATATAGGGTGGTGAAAAAATTTTGTAGAATTCTTTTTGCCACCAGCGGCCTAGTGGGAAAAAATTAAATAGTCATAGACCATTTTTAAGTTCAACATCAACAATCAAGGAACGGCCATAATAGGCCATTCACCCACTAGAAATAACAGCCAAAGCTTCAACCGCAAATAAAGATCAATTCCGTAAACAGGAGAAAATTTAAAAAAAACATTTACCCTGTAATTTCTTGTACGATGCACCGTTTCGTCTGCTGTTTAATGGTAAACTAACCTGATTAAATTAAATCAAGCCAATCTTCCATAGGCCCTCAGATTCTTCAGCAAGAAATAGCCAAGTCGGAAACAGATATTTTCACGAGGCATTTCCGACCCTGCCAAGGCAATATCTGACCTAAAATTTTCAAATCATCGCACCGCGCCAAATTTATCGGCAGCAAATAATATAAGCCGTCGATTCCATTACGGAATTAACCATTAATTATGAATTTTCTGGTTAATTCCGTAATGGAATCGACGGCTTATATTTATTTGCTGCCGATAAATTTGGCGCGAGTGCGACGATTTGAAAATTTTAGTCAGATATTGCCTTGGCAGGGTCGGAAATGCCTCGTGAAAATATCTGTTCCGACTTGGCTATTTCTTGCTGAAGAATCTGAGGGCCTATGGAAGATTGGCTTGATTTAATTTAATCAGGTTAGTTTACCATTAACAGCAGACGAAACGGTGCATCGTACAAGAAATTACAGGGTAATGTTTTTTTAAATTTTCTCCTGTCTTACGGAATTGATCTTTATTGCGGTGAAGCTTTGGCTGTTATTTCTAGTGGGTGAAGGCATATTATGGCCGTTCCTTGGATGTTGATGTTGAACCTAAAAATTGGCTATGAATATTTAATTTTTCCCATAGCCGTCGGTGGCAAAAAGAATTATAAAAATTTTTTCACTCACCCTGAATTTGCATTAATTATGAATGTTCTGGTTAATTCCGTAATGGAATCGACGCTTATATTTATTTGCTGCCGATAAATTTGGCGCGAGTGCGACGATTTGAAATTTTAGGTCAGATATTGCCTTGGCAGGGTCGGAAATGCCTCGTGAAAATATCTGTTCCGACTTGGCTATTTCTTGCTGAAGAATCTGAGGGCCTATGGAAGATTGGCTTGATTTAATTTAATCAGGTTAGTTTACCATTAAACAGCAGACGAAACGGTGCATCGTACAAGAAATTACAGGGTAAATGTTTTTTTAAATTTTCTCCTGTTTACGGAATTGATCTTTATTTGCGGTTGAAGCTTTGGCTGTTATTTCTAGTGGGTGAATGGCCTATTATGGCCGTTCCTTGATTGTTGATGTTGAACTTAAAATGGTCTATGACTATTTAATTTTTTTCCCACTAGGCCGCTGGTGGCAAAAGAATTCTACAAAATTTTTTTCACCACCCTATATTGATTAATTATGAATTTTCTGGTTAATTCCGTAATGGAATCGACGGCTTATATTTATTTGCTGCCGATAAATTTGGCGCGAGTGCGACGATTTGAAAATTTTAGGTCAGATATTGCCTTGGCAGGGTCGGAAATGCCTCGTGAAAATATCTGTTCCGACTTGGCTTTTTCTTGCTGAAGAATCTGAGGGCCTATGGAAGATTGGCTTGATTTAATTTAATCAGGTTAGTTTACCATTAAACAGCAGACGAAACGGTGCATCGTACAAGAAATTACAGGGTAAATGTTTTTTTAAATTTTCTCCTGTTTACGGAATTGATCTTTATTTGCGGTTGAAGCTTTGGCTGTTATTTCTAGTGGGTGAATGGCCTATTATGGCCGTTCCTTGATTGTTGATGTTGAACTTAAAAATGGTCTATGACTATTTAATTTTTTCCCACTAGGCCGCTGGTGGCAAAAGAATTCTACAAAATTTTTTCACCACCCTATATTGATTAATTATGAATTTTCTGGTTAATTCCGTAATGGAATCGACGGCTTATATTTATTTGCTGCCGATAAATTTGGCGCGAG
>NC_042998.1:154174642-154215480 GCF_006345805.1 Octopus sinensis | reverse complement strand
GGATGTTGCGATACATATGTGTCGAGCTTTATAGAACAACTTATTCTTACATGAATGCATAATCGACATAACAGATTATGTCCTCTTCAGCCGCATGCAATTGCTACACGAAAGACTTGTATCACATTATGAAAGGTTTGAGAAAATACATACTCAGTTTACCTACCATTATAAACAATACCAAATGTTTTTTCTGAAACCTTTCGTAATGTGATACAAGTCTTAGGAGTAACAGTTGCATGTGGCTGCAGAGGGCTTTTGAACTATCTGTTAAGTCGATTATACATTGATGTAAGAATAAGTTGTTCTATAAAGCTCGAAACATATGTACCGCAACATCCTTTGTGTCGTGTTTTTCATTTATTTCATTTGTCACATATATCCTCTCACCTATGCTACTAGCTGGCATATACAGGTGCTTATATTTATCAAGTATTCACCCTGAATTTATATATATGTATATATATATATGTATGTATATGTATATGTATGTATATGTATATATATGTATATATATGTATGTAATATATATATATATATATATATATATATACAATAAGGGCTCCTAAATTAAGATGCCGAGTGCTGGGAACAGCACTCGGCATCTTAATTTAGGAGCCCTTAATTGTATAACTACATGAATAATATTTTTCTATATGAATAATATTTTTGTCTTATGACTAATTCGTCTTTTGTGCTGGGCACCTGGTAGTAAATAATATTACTACCCTTCTTGTTTATCTATATATATATATATATATATATATATATATATATATATATATATATATATATATATATAGGTGCAGACTGTTTGTGAGGTGAGTAGCTTGCTTACCAACCACATGATTCCAGGTTCAGTCCAACTGCATGGCACTTTATGCAAGTGTCTTCTGCTATAGCCTCGGGCTGACCAAAGCCTTGTGAGTGGATTTGGAAGACGGAAACTGAAAGAAGCCTGTCTTATATGTATGTATACATGTGCATATATGTGTCTCTATGTTTGTCCCCCCAACATCGTTTGACAACCAATGCTGGTGTGTTTACATGCCACCAGCATGGGAGCTAATCAGGCGGTACTGTCATAACTCATGTCAGCGATTTTGATTTTGATTTCACTTGCCTCAACAGGTCTTCACAAGCAAAGTTTATTGTCCAATGAATGAAGAGTACTCATAAGTGGGCTGGTTACACCCAATGGCATAGGCCATGGGTTATGGTCTCACTTGGCTTGTCAGGTCTTCTCAAGCACAGCATTTCTCCAAAGGTCTTGGTCACTAGTCATTGCCTTGGTATGGCCTAATGTTTGATGGTCATGCTTCACCACCTCATCCCAGGTCTTCCTGGGTCTACCTCTTCCACAGGTTATCTCAATTGCTAGGGTGTGACACTTTTTCATGCAGCTGTCCTCATTCATTCACAGCACGACAATACCAGTGCAGTTGTCCTCATGCGCACCACATCTGATGCTTCTTAGGTCCAACTTTTCTCTCAAGTTCCTTACACTCTGTTGAGTATGCACACTGACATTACACATCCTGCAGAGCATGCTGGTTTCATTCCTTGCAAGCTTACGCATGTTCTCAGCTATGTGGCATGGCTATTCATACACATGCATCATATAGTCCCTTTCACCAGCAGAGGGAGGAGCTCTCTGAACTTTGCCCAGGCTATTCTTATTCTAGGAGCTACACTTTCAGAACATTCACCCCTGCTACTGACTTGGTCGCCTAGGTAATAGAAGCTATCAACTACTTGTAGTTTTTCTTCTTGGAATGTGACAGAAGCTGTTCTCAGCACATTTTCAGTGTTTATTGCACCTGAGCATTTGCCATGTAAAAGAAACAAACTATCTTCCCAGTTAACTTTCCTTTGTTATTGCTGCTCTTCTTATGTGTCCATAGCTTACACTGGGTACATCTTATGGAGTTTCTACTTACACCTTTTCTACAGATTGAGCAGGGCCATCTACCTGGAGGGATTTGTGGTTTGTCTGCCTTCCTATTTATTAAGACTTTGGTTTTAGCTAGGTTGACTCTAAAGCCCTTTGATTCTAATCCTTGCTTCCAGACCTGAAATTTTTCCTCTAATTCTGATAGTGACTCAGCTATTAGAGCAAGGTCATCAGCATAGAGGAGCTCCCAGGGGCATCCTGTCTTGAATTCCTCTGTTATTGCTTGGAGGAATAAGAGGGGGCTGAAGACTGATCCTTGGTGGGCTCCTACCCTTACCCAGAAATCTTCACTGTACTCATTGCCAATCTCACCTTACTGACAGCATCCCTGTACATGGCTTGCACAGCTCTCACTAACCATTCATCTATCCCTAGTTTCCTCATTGACCACCAGATAAGTGATCGGGCGACCCTGTCAGAGGCTTTCTCCATGTCACCGAATGCCAGGTACAGAGGTTTATCTTTGGCTGCAGATGTCTTACCAGAAATATAGCATCAACGGTGCTTTTTCCTGGCACGAACCCAAACTGCATTTCATCTAGACTGACTCTCTCCCTAATTAGTTTGGCTATGACCCTCTACGTGACCTTCATTACCTGATCCAACAACTTGATAACTCTGTAATTATTTGTATCGAAAACGTCACCTGTACCTTTGTTGCAGTTGACTATGGTGTTGCTACACCAGTCATTGGGTATGACTCCTTTGTGTATTACCTGGTTAACTATACGGGTGACTAGACTATAGTTGACACTCCCAGATATTATGACCATTGCTGCGGTGATTCCTGATGGACCGAGGGCTTACCCTGTCATCATACCATTAATTGCTGTATCTACCAAGGTACTGTCAATTCAGATAGCTGGTCTCTATGTTGGGTCAGCATTCGGCAGACTCTCTATCTCTCATTCATTCTCTTTATTTAGCAACCTTTCATAGTGGCATCTCCAAACCTCTCTCTTTGCAGCCTCGTTTAATGCAAGTGAACCATCATCCATGTGGACACATTTCTCTCCTGTGACATTACGATTCTCAGCATCCAAATTGGGCCACCAACAGTAGCTTCAAGATAATGCTTTCATTTGATTTATGCCTGGATGAGTATCATGCAGTTCATTAAGCAATTATTGTTTTAATTTAAGGGGTACAATTATACGAAGACCCCAAAATATACAACCCTTGTGCAGACTCAGTTCATCTTTACGCTGTAAAAATGGTTTTAATTCTAGACTTGTTTTGGATGGCCACCCTCTTAAAAGATAATGTTTGATACTGGACAGTATTTGATTCTTGTCTGTTAGTCAAAGTATATCCTATTCTCAGATAGGTGTGCTGCTAAAATGTTGCATCATGTGTACCACTTCTGCTGGTTGTTCAATTTTGTGTAACAAAGAAGTCAAGCGTAAACGACTCAATACATCAGCAGTAACATTCTTAGTCCCAGGAACGTAATACATACTATAACTATAAGCATTTAACATCAAAGCCCATCTCTGCATTCTTGGTTAGCACACTTGCTGAATACTCCACTCTTCTCCAAGTAGTGCAATCAAAGGTTTATGATCAGTATAAATTTCAAAACGACGAAATATATTAATGGAATTACTTGACACAAAATAAAATTGCAAGTGCTTCTTTGTCCAACTGAGAATAGTTCTTTTCAGCTGGTAACAGAGTACATGAGGCAAAAGCTACAGGACAAACAGTACTGCCGTTCATTCGATGACAAAGGGCCACACCTAGCATTAAATGTTTCATGCAGATCATAATGCACAAGTACAGATGAACTAGTAAGTAACATTCCACCCCCAAAGGAATCTCTACGCAATGAGGAATATAAGGATATCAACACAGTTGAAATATTTAGTAAAAAACGACAATAATGTGATAACATTCTTACATATGATCTTAACTCACTATTGTTTTTAAGTTCTGGTGCATTTAAAATAGACTGCACTTTAATCACTCCTAATTTGCAAACCATCTTTATTAAGTTGATAACCAAGATAACAAACAGAATAAAAAAAAAACTCACATTTGTTCTTCAGTTTTAATCCGCTTTTGTGAAGATGAGCAAGTATGATAGATAATGTATGAAGATGTTCATCATCAGAATGCTCGGTGATTAGTAAATCATCTAGGTATGCACAAGCCCATGGTACATCTTTAACAATGTTGTTGATAATGCATTGAAAAATTCCTGGGGCTGTATTAATTCCAAATGGTAATCTAGTAAATTGAAACAATGCAATATGGGTAGCAATTGTAGTGCAAGCACAAGAATAAGCATCTGGGAATATGCATGACTGAGATCGATTTTTGTGAACTTTTGGCCTCCAGGCAGAGTTGCATACATTTCTTCCATTTTAAGTAACAAGTGCTTGTCTAAAACAGTTGACCGGTTGACTGTAAGTTTATAATCTCTGCAAATGCGCACTGAGCCATCCTGCTTCATCACTGGTACAATGAGAGCTGCCCAATCAGAGTATTGAACTGGAACAATAACACATTCCAATTGTAAACATTTTGAGGTGTTTCAAGACAGTGTGTGAGAGAGAATTGTGATGTTATAGGAGAGAAATGTGTCTGCATGGATGATGGTTCACTTGCACTAAACGAGGCTGCAAAGAGAGAGGTTTGGAGATGCCACTATGAAAGGTTGCTCAATAAAGAAAATGAATGGGAGATAGAGAGTCTGCTGAATGTCGACCCAACAGAGGGACCAGCTATCCGAGTTGACAGTACCTTGGTAGATAAGGCAATTAAGAGTATAAAGACAGGAAAAGCCCCCGGCCCATCAGGAATTACTGCAGAGATGCTCAAAATATCTGGCAGTGTCGGCTATAGCCTAGTTACCCATATAGTTAACCAGGTGATATATGAAGGAGTCATACCCAATGACTGGTGTAGCAGCATAATAGTCAACTGCTACACAGGTAAAGGTGACACTTAAGGCTTATTTTGCAGAGTGTGTATTATAATTACAAAGGTGTCAAGTTGTTGGATCAGGTAATGAAGGTCACGGAGAGAGTCATAGCTTAACTAATTAGGGAGAGAGTCAGTTTAGATGAGATGCAGTTTGGGTTTGCACCATTGATGCTATATTTCTGGTAAGACAGCTGCAGGTAATGAAGGTCATGGAGAGGTCCATAGCCCAACTAATTAGGGATAGAGTAAAGGTTCGAGGAGTTTAGAAGCCAAAAAATTTATAAAGACCATCAATTCCTGAGACTATAGGTCTGATTTTAAGTTTGGGCCTAGGTTTATGAGTCTGTATGGACAGCTGTGTGAAGAAGTGTCATACCCTATCATTGGAGGCCACCTGTGGAAGAGGTAGATCCAGGAAGACATGGGGTGAGGTGGTGAAGCACGACCTTTGGAAATATGCTGTGCTTGAGAGGACCCAGCAAGCTAAGTGAGATCGAACCTGTGGCCAATGCCAGTGTCACATAACTGATCTGTTGAAAAGTACCCTTCAATCGTTAAGCAATATGCTGTTGAGTCAAATGAAATTATAGTTGTGGCCGATGCCAATGCCGCCTGACTGCACCTGTGCTAGTGACATGTAAAAAGCACCATTTGAGTGTGGTCGATGCAAGTGCCACCTGACTGGCTCCCGTACTGGTGACACATAAAAAGCAGCATTTGAGCATGGTCAATGCCAGTGTCGCCTAACTAGTTCCCATGTCAATGGCATGTAAAAAGCACCATTTAAGCATGGTTGATGCCAATGCTGCCTGACTGACCCCTGTGCCAGTGGCATGTAAAAAGCACCCACTACACTCTTGAAGTGGATGGCATTAGGAAGGGTATCCAGCTGTAGAAACCTTGCCAGATCACATTGGAGCCTGGTGCAGCCTCCTAGCTTACCAGTCCTCCAACCCATGCCAGCATGGAAAGCAGACGTTAAAAGATGGTGGTGATGATGATGATGATAAAAAGAGGGGAGGGAAATATTTTTTGTTGCGAAATTAAGTTTAGTCTTCTTAGAGAACTTTCTGTTGTGAAAAATGTTGGTCCAGTTAGTGTTAATAGTAATCCCAAGCTGACTAGGTGTGATGTACACTTTTTTGTATAATGTGGTGTTACTAAGATGTTCAATTGCTAATTCTTTTTAGATTGTAGGTTTCTTAAAGTGAAGAATTGGTATTGCATAAGGTGGTGGGACGGGGTAAAGTGTTTATCTAAGATGTTAAAAATTTAATGTTAAGTTCAGCGTTGTGTGAGAGAGAGTGGAGTGGGTTATCATGGTAGTAAGTGAGAAACCTAGAATAAGAGGAGAAGGGGGAGAGTAAGAGGAAGACGAGAAGACTGATGGTGATGTTGTTATTACACTAAATATATATTAATTAAATATCTCTTACACAGTTTTGTTTAAAACTACCTCAGAGTGCTTTATTGTATTGCAATTTATGATAGAAAATAATTTATGCAATTCAGTAAGATTAAAGTCCTAACTACATCCATGTCCATATATATTTATTTACCTTTCTGTCAATCATATCAATGTTTTTTACTTATGAATTTATCCTTATGGCTTATTTTGCAGAGTGTGTATTAGAGGCTATGTCTGAAGTAAATTCGGAACAAGCAAAAGATTCACTCCAACTACAGCATTGTCACCATAATCGACAACAAGAAATAATTCGACGGAAAGAAAAGAATGCCCAGCAAGAAGATTTAAAGAAATCAGATCCTTCTCATTCAGCTACTTCAGGATTACCTCAGAGTACACCAAATAGTCCAAAAGCTGATTTTGAACCCCGTATTGTCACTATTTATCGTACTATTGAAGAAAATGATTCTTTAATTCAGTATCTCGTAAGTCGAAACCAGTCTCATGCAGCTAAAAACTTAGATACTTTATCTGATTGTATAAATTCTCGCATTCATGCTCCAGCACAACCTGTTATGACCAAAATGCCAAAAGATGACAAGCAAGTTATTGAAGAACTGCAAATTCAAAATGAGGATCTCCGCAAGCATATTTTATTACTATTAAAAGAAGTGGAAAATTACCAATCCTTACAAAAAAGTCTGGAAAGTTACCAAGAAGAAAATGAACTGTTACGTCTTAAAATTGAAAACCTGGAGAAAAAGCTTGATATTAAATCCAAGAAAACAACTGCCAATGAGTATCAAACTTATGTTGATGAAGTACTTACTCCACTGGAAACTCCACAGTTTAATTATAAAGATATGACATTAAGAACTTTATGTAACTCCCAGCCTTTATAGCTCTATTTTAGCAATAGGCATGTTCAGTTCTACTTTTGAATGATGACTTTTTAAAAAATTTATTTCTGATTTAATCTAAATGTTATCATTACTGATTGTCAAAATTTCATTAAAATATTTTTGATCAGATGTTGAAACAGATGGGCATCAACCTCAAATTTGTGCAGATGCCATTTAGTAAATAAAATATATTGTTTTCTCTTTTTATTTATAATAAAATAAATAACATCTATAACCTTTACAGCTACCTGAAATTAATATTTGCTATGAAGAAATTTGTTTAAGTAATTACTTCTTCAATAACTGGTTTTGGAAAAAGTTAATGCATGATTTTTTGACTGGTCCAATTTAAAATTTTGTCATGAAAATTTTTTTGTGTCTTGTTTCCTTAGTCTATGTTAGAAAGCAATATAGGTTTACATAGGAATTACAACCGTGTTTCGTGGTCTGCTACCACAACAGCTCCTTTATAGGATTCAGTTAGCTCAAGACATCATCAGGAGGAACCATGTCCGGTTTCGGCCCCTACTCCTCTACCATTTTGACGTGGTGCCCCCCCCCCTTTCGGCGGTGTCTTCAGCTCTGGTGTTGAGTGCATGTCTCCTTTCTTCTATTCCCTGGCCTCTTCGATGTATCGTCAGTGAGTGTCAGCCGGTGACTGACTGTCTTGTCAAATTTCTCTCTTTAAATACCTGCCACATAGGCTCCAGCAGGCAGCCCCAGCAAGTTGTCACGTGACACTGTCTCACCTTAACTGACTAGTGAAGGTGCGTAGTTTTAGCCCGCGCTTTTTCTAAACGACCGTTTAGTCTCACCTAATGATGTTATTTCCCATCAGCGGATGTATGTCATGGGACTTAGTGGGGCAGTTATACTTCTATAAAACTTATTTAAACAGGCCTTCACTCTTTCTTGCACTTCATCTTCAGATCATTAATAAATAAAAAAGAAAAAGGAAATAAAATGTATGAAGTAAACTCATTTTGCGATGTTAACAACTAGTATAAATATTTGAGAATAAATCAAGTAAATCATATCCCTTCATCAGAATTGCATGTCTACATAACCAAGATAACACTTGGCTCCTTCCAATTTTTTTTATGAATAGGTAACATAAGAACTGTAACTAAATAGACTCTTGCTGAATTCAAATTTTTGTAAGTCTTTCTAGTACACAACCTCAGAACAAATTCAGTTGTATTGGATAGCATTACACTAAACACAGTTTCTATCACCAGTGATGAGGAATTTCATAATAATTAATTTATTTTTTAATATCTAATTAGTATAGTTCCTGGCTCATAAGCAGCAACAAATGATAAGATGCACTAGTAAGGTATCATCATCATCATCATCGTTTAACATCCGCTTTCCATGCTAGCATGGGTTGGACAGTTCAACTGGGGTCTGGGGAGCCCGAAGGCTGCACCAGGCCAGTCAGATCTGGCAGTGTTTCTACAGCTGGATGCCCTTCCTAACGCCAACCACTCCGAGAGTGTAGTGGGTGATTTTATGTGCCACCGACACAGGTGCCAGACGAGGCTGGCAGATGGCCACGCTCGGATGGTGTTTTTTATGTGCCACTGACACAGGTGCCAGACGAGGCTGGCGAACGGCCACGATCGGATGGTGTTTGTTACGTGCCCACAGCATGGAGGCTAGTCGATGCGGTACTCATATTTTGGAAAACAGTTTTTACTGATTTATGAACATTACTATCCAAGAATTATTTTGTAAAATATCTCATTTAAAACAAGATAGTGTGCATTTACATGCTTGGATATGTTTGCTACAAACTCACCACAGTTTGTTTACATTTCTACACAGATGTTTCAGTGGTATGCCAAGTGTCAGCTATCAATCTATATCAGAATAAAAGTATATACAGGAAAACAACTGGCATCAGGTTAGATTATGAAATTTATATCTTTAAACATGATGGCTGAGTTGTTACATGAGTACGAAAGGAAGTAACAAGGTATGCAGAGTTTCTTACAGCAGTTTCAAGAATCTTTTCAACTCTAGGCACAAGGCCCAAAATTTTGGGGGAGGGGGCCAGTCAATTAGATTGACTCCAGTATGCAACTGGTACTTAATTAATTGATCCCAAAAGGATGAAAGGCAAAGTTGACCTTACTAGAATTTGAACTCAGAACATAAAGACAGACGAAATACCACTAAGCGTTTTGCCTGGCATGTTAACTTTCTGCCAACTTGCCACCTTACAGTCGTTTCAAGAACAAATGTGCAAAACAAATAGTTGCTGTTCATATAGCAATAATCTGTTCCAGTATCAGAGGGCAAATGAGATGAGTGGGTGAAATGTGTGTTGAAAGAACTTCGGTTTACTGAGGAAGGTTAAGAGGCAGAGAAAATAAGGTCATACTAATATGAGGATAGACAGAAACTAACAATCACATCAAGGGACAGATATATAAATTTCTAGAGTTAGGGAAAGATATATGGAGAAGAATGGCCCATATCAATTTGGGTAGGGAGAGGGGATACTGAGTGGTCTGGTAGAAAGGAAGCCATGTGTAAATGACAATAACAAGTGAGGCAAGAATAACAAGAGTTACCTGTCAGACTAGCCAGTGGGAGTTAGTACATTGAAAATAAAGAATATGAACTATCAACAGCAGTTTGGCAGGATGGTCAGTGTTATGTGTGTGGGATGAGAAATGTTAGTGGTGGAGGACTGTTGTATCACCAGTTGTTATGATGATACTTAAACACATAACAAAACAGGGTAACAACAATGTAACAATCCAACTAACTATACATGAACCAACAAACGATATTGCGGCAAACTAGCAAAACGACACCTTACGACTTCCTGCAATTAATGTCTACTGTGTTTCTGTCTCTCACTCAGACCATTACTATTTATAGTCGTTTGGTCAAGTCTCACCACAACAGGGACTGAGAAGTGACGCAAATATAAATCATCTAACTACAATTGGGTTCAGATATCATTCAGTGCACTTGAGGTATGTGTAATTACCAGAATAAAGAAATTATTCATTGTAACAATAAGGAAATAATATTTAATCGCAAGTTTAATGAAGGGTATGCATATATTTAGGTGTGTGTATGTAGAAGTTGTAAATGAGTGAAAACAGAGAGATCCTGAACTTTCTACCTTAGCAGATAATATCCAAAACTAGAGAGAATATCATCATCATCATTTAATGACCATTTTCCATGCTGACATGGGTTGGACAGTTTGACAGGAGCTGGCAAAATCAGGTGTTGCACCTGGTTTCATAGTCCATTTTGGCCCGGTTTCTGCAGATGGATACCCTTTCTAATGCCAACCACTTCACGGAGTGTGCTGGGTTCTTTTGGATGCAATGTAATTCCAGTCAGAATAGATACTGAAATTAAAAATTTTGGATTATGGAATTGTACAGTGTTCAAGAAAGTGATAATTTTAGAATAGGGTTTAGTGAATGAAGATGTCAAATAGGTATATTGAAAGATAATCATAGTGAGAGATGATGAGTAAGGTGGACTAGAGGGATTAATTTAAGTTGAATTAATTAAGCATTAGAGGTAAATTTATTTTATGTTGGTGAGACTTTTATAGAGATTCACAGGTTTGTGATATAGTTAAATAGTTGTAAGAGGTACATCTACTTTATGTGGGTGAAACGTGTGTTGAAAGAATCAGTGTACTATATTTAGATTTGTGATAAAAGTTAAGTTGAATTAAATTAAATCAGCATATGATGTATATCCATTTTTATGTGTGTGAGACTTGTGTTGAGAGATTCAGAGTTCTACATTTAGATTTGTGATAAAATTGGAATGTTTTGAAGAATCTGTAGACAAGTGTGGTAAAGACCTCATTTTGTCTATTTAATAACAGGATTTGTTTACATTCTTTTAAGCATAATCAACATGGGGCATTTTCACCCTAGTATGGAACACCAAATCAAGTAATATTACATGATATACTGATGGTCCATCAGATTCATTTCCCTCATACATGCTATACTGTGGAATATTGTCATTAATCATTGGGAGGAGTAGTAGTATTATTCACTGTAGTAGTATTATTGGTGATAGAGAGAGTGGATGTCTTGTTCTCAGTGAGGTTTTCTTAGTTATCCATACTCTCATCTCCATTTTTATATTTTGAGGTGGTTATTAATTTGTTACACTGTGATTATGTAGCACATAAAATGATGGTGTAGTGTATGTAGGTTGAAGGGTATTGTATATTTATGAGTTTTTCCAAATACAAGCTTTCCTTTCAGGTACATGACACTGCTGTCCCCCATCCCAGAGTCTTGCAACCCCACACCTTCAGAGTTGGCACACTTAATGTTGGTACATTGAAAGGTAGGTCTGCTGAGATTGTTGAGAGGCTTGAATGGAAACGTGTAGATTTGTGCTGCATCCAGGAAGTAAGGTGGAGAAGAAGTTCTGCTAGGTTCCCCACAGGCAAAGAACATAGGTATAAGATTTTCAGAGTAGGGAACACTGACTGGGTTGGGGTAATGAGTATACTTGTTGCAGAGAAATGGATTAATAAGGTAATTGAGGTAGTCAGAGTCTGTGATAAAATACTTAGGATTAAATTAGTGCTGCAGCATGGATTAGCAACCTTTATCTCGGCTTATGCCCCTCAGCCAGGGCTACCTGATGAACAGAAAGACCGATTTTATGACACCCCCTTGCAGACTACCTCATTGACGAATAACAGGAACCTTCGATTTGTGGCTGGCGACTTCATTCAAAGGGAGCTTCCATGATGTACATAATGGCAACAGATTTGGTTCCTGCAATGAAGAGGGAGCCAGGCTGCTGGAGTTCTCTGATGGAAATGATCTTATGATCTGTAATACTAACTTCAGGAAACCTGCCAGTCACCTGTTCACCTACCAGTCTGTTCACACTAGTCAAATTGACTACATCCTCGCCAGGAAACAGGAAAGATGGCTACTTATAAATGCCAAAACCTTCCCAGGTGAAGAATGCACCCCACAACATAGATTAGTAGCTAGCGACTTCAGGATCAGGGCTAAATGGATGCCTAGAAGATGACCAGCATGAAGAAGAAGGGTCTGGAAGCTTAAGGATCCACTGATTGGACAGAGATTTAGAGATGTGTCACTCAAAGTATTTGCTGAAATATAGGTGGATATAGCATCACTTGATGTGAAAAACAACTGGAGGTTCCTACAGGACAACCTGTTGAGGGCTACTGACCAGATCTGTTGCTGGTGCAAAGTCCCCTCTCATCCCAAGGTAACATGGTGGTGCAACAATGTAGTTGACAGGACCATTAGGGAAAAGAAACAGGCATGGAAGGACTGGAAGTGTGGTGGTAGCAGGGAACTGTATCGGGTTGCCAAAAGGGAAGCTAGGAGACAGGTTTACTTAGCCAGAGGGGAAGCAGATAAGAAAACATTTGCCAGTGTTCTGCGTCGTGAGGAACAAACACTTGAAGTGTTTCATGTTGCAAGACAGTGTGTGTGAGAGAATCATGATGTCGTAGGAGAGAAATGTGTTCGCATGGATGATGGCTCACTTGCATTTAATGATGCTACAAACAGAGACTTGGAGACGCCACTATGAAAGGTTGCTAAATGAAGAGAATGAATGGGAAAAAGAGAGTCTGTTGAATGTCAACCCAAATGAGTGACCAGCTACCCAAATTGACAGTACCTTGGTAGATACAGCAATTAAGTGTATGAAGACAGGGAAGGCCCCTGGCCCATCAGGTATCACCACAGAGATGCTTAAAATATCTGGAAGTGTCAACTATAGTCTAGTCACCTGTATATTCAACCAGGTGGTACATGAAGAAGTCATACTCAATGACTGGTGTAGCAGTGCCATAGTCAACTGCTACAAAAGTAAAGGTGATGCATTAGATATGAATAAATTGTTGGATCAGATAATGAAAGTCATGGAGAGGGTATATTGAAAGATAGTTGTATTGAAGCTGCCCAAGTAACAAAAGAGAGAGTTAGTTTAGATGAGATGCAATTTGGAAAAAGTATCACTGATCCTATATTTCTGGTAAGACAGCTGCAAGAGAAATACCTAGCCAAAGATAAACCTCTGTACTTGGCTTTCATTGACATGGAGAAAGCCTTTAACAGGGTCCCCCAATCACTTACCTGGTGGTCAATGCAGAAACTAGGGATAGATGAATGGTTAGGGAGAGTGTACAGGGATGCTGTCAGTAAGGTGAGGGTTGACAATGAGTATAGTGAAGAATTCTTAATAAGTAGGAAAGCAGACAAATCAGAAATCCCTTCAGGTAGATTGCCCTGCTCAGTCTGTAGAAAAGGCATAGGTAGAAACTCCATAAGATGTACCCAGTGTAAGTTATGGACACATAAGTGGTGCAGCAATATCAAAGAAAGGCTGAGAAGATAGTTTTTGTGTGTGGCAAATGCTCAGGGGCAAAGCTAGTAGTTGATAGCTTCCATTACCTAGGTGACCAAGTCTGTAGTGGGTGGATGCTCTGAGAGTGTAGCTGCTAGAATAAGAATAGTCTGGGCATTCAGAGAGCCCCGCCTCTGCTGGTGACAAAGGGCCTCTCACTCATAGTAAAAGGTAGACTGTATGACACGTGTGTGAACAGCCATGTTACATGGCAGTGAGACATGGGCCGTGACTGCTGAGAACATGCGTAAGGTTGCAAGAAAGGAAACTAGTATGCTATGCTGGATGTGAAATGTCAGTGTGCATACACGACAGAGTGTAAGAGAAAAGTTGGACATAAGAAGCATCAGATGCGATGTGCAAGAGAGATGACTGTGCTGGTATGGTCATATGTTGCATATGGATGAGGACAGCTGTGTGAAAAAGTGTCACAATCTAGCTGTAGAAGACCTGGGATGAGGTGGTGAAGCACAACCTTCAAATGTTGGGCCTCACGGAGACAATGACAAGTGACCGAGACCTTTGGAGATATGCTGTGCTTGAGAAAACCTTGCAAGCCAAGTGAGACCGTAACTGTGGTCTATGCCAGTGCAGCATAATCAGCCCATTTAAGAATACCCTTCAATCACTGGACAATAAACTGTGCTTGCGAAGACCTGTTGAGTCAAGTGAAGTTATTGTTGCGGCTGATGCCAGTACCACCTGATTGGCACCCATGCTGGTGGCACGTAAGAAATACCATTTGAGCGTGATTGATGCCTGTACTGCTTTACTGGCCCTCATGCCGGTGGCACATAAAAAGTACCCACTACACTCTCGGAGTTGTTGGCATTAATAAGGACATCCAGCTGTAGAAATTTTGCCAGATCAGATTGGAGCCTGGTGCAGCCTCAGTCAAACCATCCAACCCATGCCAGCATGGAAAGCGGACATTATGTCATATTGCCGCCTTTTATGACTTACTACATAAGCCCTTCATCAGAAAAAATGTCCATTTTGTGAAAAAAGAATAATCATAATACATATATATTTCAATACAATGTTTGAATTAATACTTTTAGCAAGTCAAATATACAAATTTACAATGTTAAAGAAATGAAAATAACCGCTCATCACAGTTTTACAATAGCAACAGTGTTCTTGTAATGTTTATCAAATTGTTCAATCTAATTTCACTGGAAAAAAATTACAAATCTTTTTTTTTTATAGACAAAAAATTCTAGGAATATAAAAGTTCATGAGGAATATATTCAAGCAAACTGAGAAAGTTGGTTTTTTCTACTTTACATAAATTATCTCATCCTGGTATTGGAGCTTCATTAAAATTAATATCAAGTTGATTTGTTTGGCCTGGTATGATTAAGGATATTTGTTCTTGGGTTCTATCGTATATGCAGTGCCAAAAAGCAAAAGTAAATCATCACATTAAAGCACCATCAGGTACCTTTGCAAATCCTGATGCAAGATTCCAACACATTTATATTGACATAGTTGGACCATTGCCTCCAGTGGAAGGTAATATTTATTTGTTAACATGTATAGATCGTTTTTCGCGATGGCCAGAAGCTTATCCAATCAAAGACATATCTGTAGTAACTATAGCAAGTAACAATAGTATAAACTTATTTACCAACTGGATGTCCAGATTTGGCATACCCAACACATTTTCTTCCAACTCTAGAAATTTATATATTTATCCCTTGATATGATTGTTAATTTCTATCTATTCTCATATTAATATAGCCATATTTTCTCTGCTCCTCTTTTAACCTTCCTCTATACTCCACAATAGCAGTAAACCAAAATTTTCTTCTTAACTTCTACCTCATTTTCCCTCTGATGATAAAACAGATTGCTGTTATAGCTCTTTCTCCTTCCGATGCTGGAATACATCACTGTTATATGGATAGCTACTGCTGCCTGTTTTGCACAAAAATCAAACGACTGTGAGAGACTTTCTGCATACCTTATTACTTACTTCCTTCTTATGATCTATACCCATATAACAATTCAACCATTATGTTTAAAAATATAAATGTTATAATCTTACCGGGTACCAGTTCTGCACCAGTTTATAATTCTATCCTATTATGCATGTATCTGCTTAACTGATAAACTGCTTGTAGCCAATTGTCAATTGGTAGCAATTCAACCTTGAGCACTAATTACTTTACATCATCAGACATGATATTACTTACCCATCCATCCACATATCCACTGTAGATATCATTTGGTGCTCTCATAATCCCCATATATTCAGGAGGAGAGTTGGTGTGTATATGAAAAGAAGAATTGACTCACCTTTCTTATTTTAAGAATAATCTAACTGGGAAAGGATTCTTAAGTATGTTATAGATGGTTTGGAGACTTTGTGTACCACTACTTCTGTAATGGTTTTTATCTTATTTATGTTTCCTATTTGGAAATAGATAATAAATATATTTTACTTTTGAAGTAGGAATCTATAATGATAAATATATCACTTGTAAGTGTTATCATTATACATAAATCCTGACTCCAGCTACATAAACGCTATAGCGAGAAATATATACTCTGAAACACTAATGGACATTTTATGCATGCATGTTTGTTGAAGATAAATAAATTTGTCTTCTTTTAACAGCTATAAAAAAATACAGTTTCATAATTGCAGAAATAAATTTCATTAACAAGTTGAAGAACGTGAAGAAAGAGAAAATAATTACTACATTTGTTTATTTATGTACGTTTAGCATCTACAGTACAGTTGTAAAGTCATTTTGTCATAGAGAGTTATGACTACCCTTTCGTTACTATATTTCTGACCAAAATACACCCCTTATGTGTTTCAATTAATTTCTAACATAATCATAAATTTAGTCTGGTTTCATTAAACAACTATAACTTTTTTTATTTATCAATATATTAATGTGATTTTTGGAAGATAATTTAATGAAATGTTCTCAACCAATCCTATACTATAATTTTTGTCACGAAGTGACTCTAATTGCAGGTAGATACAGGTAAATTCAACAAAATATAAAATTATTAAAATTTTGTTCAAACATCACTATAGAAAATGGGTTATTAGCTAATATTCAATTGGGTATACAACAAAATTTTACTATAGAATTTGTTATTCTGGGTAACTTTCTGATACCCATAATAATATTTATGGCAAAATAGGCCGTAATTTCATTTAAGGTTGTGGGAAACAACAAACTATCCTTTCTTTCGCTTGGTTTACATTTAGCGTAACGGTTCGTTTCCACTGTAATTTTCTGATACCCATAATAATATTTATGGGTAACTTTCTGATACCCATAATAATATTTATGGCAAAATAGGCCTTAATTTCATTTAAGGTTGTGGGAAACAACAAACTATCCTTTCTTTCGCTTTGTTTACATTTAGCGTAATGGTTCGTTTCCGCCGTAATGATTTCAAATAGGCTCATTCGAAAAAGTAAAAAGAAATAGTCTAAGACTTTATTTTCCTGGGAAAGACTGTGGCTTGGTTCAGTTTCTTCAGAAAAATAACTGAAAGAAACAGTTTTTAAATTTTCACACCATTCAGGTGCCAGTTCATTTTCTTTATCGCTGTCGGAGCTCTCGGATTCATTATCAAATACCACGTGCTTTTTTTTTTTCAGTCATAGAGTTAGATTTATCAAGGTCTTCAGTAGAAAGTCCTTCGAATTCTGACTCGCTGCTTGATATAATGAAATTCGTATCCATTTTTTGTCAGAATTACAAATTTTGAAAACACAATAGGAACAAATTTCGGGAAAAAATCTCAGATCTTTTCCTTTTGATGGACGGAATTTTCTAGTTAACTAAACAATTTGGAACTTCGTATACTAGTAGAATGTGTCAAAAGAAAACATTATTGTAAACAAAATTGAAAACAAAATTGTAATTTGTAAGTTTAACGTAGTTTAATTCTTTGAATTTTAACCAATGAAATCCCAGCATTTGAGCTCAAATCATTTGCTGCATCTAAAAGCTCACACACACATGTCTTATTCATCCTTCTCTCTTCTGTCTTCTGCATGTGCTAGAAATAACAGCTATATCTCTTAAATCGATGAATTTCGTTGCTCAACAAAAATATTAACGATATTTTTGAATATTTTCTTTATTTTTTTTTACTGAAAAGGCTTCTCCCATGGTTTTGAAGGGGCAGAAACAACAAAAACAAAACAATAATATGCCTAAATTGGTCTAGAGGGTGCGCGTGGAGTGTGGGTCGTATTGTAAAAATTTGCGAAATATTTTTTCATAAAAAGATGCCCCAGCTTGTCGGAGGCTGTGATATAAATTGGGAAAAAAATCCTCAACACCAGTGTGTAATTGGCGCTTAATTTATCAACCCCGAAACGATGAAATGGTTTATTTACCTTTTGTGTAAATTTTGTGTAAATTTGCAGCAAGGGGCAAAACACAGAGGGGACAAAGCTGCATATGTGTGTGTATGTATATCTCTGTTTGTGTGTGTACGCTTATATATTAATTACTATGTGCTTGTGCAAATGTATATGCATGTGTTTGAGAGAGAGAGAGAGATAGTGACAGAGTGTGTGTGTGTGTGTGTGTGCAAGTGTACGTGTGTATGTATCTGAATATATGTGTGTGTGTGTGTGTATGCGGTGTGCGTCTGCTATGTTTCTTTATCAATATCGATAACACAGCAAATGATTTGAGCTCAAATGCTGGGATTTCATTGGTTAAAATTCGAAGATGCTGGGATTTCATTGGTTAAAATTCAAAGAATTAAACTACATTAAACTTACAAATTACAATTTTGTTTACAATAATGCTTTCTTTTGACACATTCTACCAGTATACGAAGTTTCAAATTGTTTAGTTAACTAGAAAATTCCGTCCATCAAAAGGAAAGGATCCAAAATCTCCCAAAATTCACGGAATTAAAATTACACTTCGATCATTGTACAAAACTGTAGATGAACTGTTTACGAAGTATAATCATGTGTTTTCACAAATGTACTAAAGAGATTTGCTCTGATATTTTCATTTAAATATGAATACGGGCAGTTTTGGGCGGCTTGGTCACATGAATAAAAAATTTTTGGGGGCGGCTTTGGGCGGCTTTGGGCGGTTTGGTAACGAAAGGGTTAAAATTCACACTACTAACTACTAGAGTTCACAACAATTCAAATAGTCAACATGCAGTTTATATCTTTTCTGATCAGTTACCATTGTGTAGTATTGTAGAGTCTCTGCTGAAGAACTAAATTGACAGTTAGCAGAAGCATCTACATGTCTGCAAAGAGCATGTGAGGCACCAATATGGTATTCTCTTGCAAGTGACAGTAATCATATGTAAATTGCTTACTAATATCCAACGGTACATAACAAAACTAATAAATATGGTAATCAGAGTACTAGAATATAGTTATGAGTCAATTGTAACAAAAGTTTCTATTATAAAACTGGTGATCTAATGAGGACTGACCCTGGCTGTCAAATGCCACTTTACAGCCTGAGTTTTTAGTGATGTTTTCAGGAAAAATGTGTCGTATGAGCTGAGAAATACTGGAAACAACATGAATATTTTTTATCTAAAAGTTTGCAGAAAAAAAAAATTACTTTTAGGTTATTTACCATGGGAATTGAAAAATCCAGCATTTTGGACTCTCGTTTTCCTTTTACTTGCTATGTAGCAGGCCCTTCAGTATCAGTGAGCTTGATGCTGTTAATGCTGTTTAAACTGATATAGGAAAGACATGAATGGGTAGGAAATTCCAGAAGGCCTGTGTTCTGGAAATAAAGGATTAGGTATAGCAGTTAATGCAGGGAAAGGGTGATGAGAGTTGGAGAGATAAGTGGGAAACCAACCAACTTTAAGGAGCAGAAGCCACTATAGTAGCTACAAAAGAAATGGTTCTCCTGTGGGCCAGACGCTGGAATGTTTTTGTTAGTGATGATGTGCCACTGTTCTGAATTGCTTTTTTTTAGAGTCTTTTACTAATTGATTCTGTTTTAAGATCTAGTAATTTTAAGCAGCTGTATTATTGTTTTCCTCCATATTTTCCATAGGCCCAGACATGGCTGTGTGGTTAAGGAGAAGCTTGCTTTGCAACCATGTAGTTTGGGATTCAGTCTCACTGCATGGCACCCTGGACAAGTGTTTCCCCAGGCTGACCAATATCTTGTTAGTGAATTTGATAGACAGATGTTCATTGTAAATGTGTGTGTGTTTGCATGTGTCTTTGTGACTGTTTGTCCCCAACCATTGCTTGACAACCAGCATTGGTTTGTTTATATCCCCATAACTTGGAGGTTTGGCAAAAGAGACTGATAGAACAAGACTCAGATTTTAAAATGGGGTCAATGTGTTTAACTAAAAACACTTCAAGGTGTCCCAGCACAGGCAAGTCCACTGACTGAAACAAATAAAAGGTAAAAGATAGGCTAGTGGTCACTAAGAAATCTTGAGGTTGATGAATAGTTTGTGAGAGGCATGTAAGCCATATAGAAGAGTACTGTCAACAAAGCATTGGTATTAAGATCAGTGAGCAATTTAGTGTGCAACCAGATATCTATCAGAGCTTAGCTCTCAATCTCTTTCCATTTATTATAGTTACCCAGACTATAACACAAAGGTTCAAGTCTGTTGTTGGCATCTCCTTTATTTCAGTGATTTAATTCTCTTAGCCATATAAGTCAAAGAATTACAGTAAAAGTTCCAAACATAGATGCAGTGTTTAAAATCAAGACACATAAAAGTTAATGAAAGTCTTAGAAAATAAGACAGAACACTACAATCACCTGGGAAGTAGCAATACCCAGTATGTAGAAAGTCAACAGGTATGAATTCTATACCAATAATGGGTCGAAAAAGGATTTCATATATAACAGATGTTCAGAAACAAGCAAACCCAAGAACTGAAATCTTTCAATTCCCCCAAAACCTTGCTAAAACTAATTGATAGCCTCTGTTGACCTCTCCAAGTAAAGGCCTTGTGTATGGTGTGTAATATTACATAGTAGCAAGACATGGGTGTTGAATGTTGGAGCTATGCAAAAGCTGGAAAACACTGGATATGTATGCAAGAGAGATGACTGCACTGGGTATGTTATGCATATGCAAAATGGGTGAAAAGTGCAAGAATAGGGAGATATGGGAAGAAGTGATGAGATCTGATCTCGGGCCACACAGAAGACTACAACAAGTAGTGATATGCTAGTAGGGAAAAGTGAATGTAAAAAGATGCCTACAGGAGGTTAAAAAGTTTTGGAACAGTGAATTACCTGAAAAATATATAATCACGAAAAGTCAATGTTTTATACTATATACTTTATTTAAGAAAAAATAATTTTCATTGAAAAATGTAGTTTTTAAAATAATTATTGATTAAATTTTATTAAAACTTGCTGGCATTTTGAGAAGTTTAGCCTATATAGTAGAATTTCCTTGAATCTATATCATTATCATCCACACCTAAGTCAATAAATGTTTCTGTTGCTTTTCACAACAATTTACATAACTGAATAAGATATCTCATATGCCAATGTTCAATATCTGTTTATTTTATTCCATGTCATTGATTTGGCTAACTTGTTATGAATATTTAAGGTACTAGATTCTTTAAATAGCTTTATTTTCTTAAATAAGTCCAGAGCTTTTCTTATATGATGAACTTTTATTAGAACTGTATTAATTTTCCAGTGTAGATGTGCTTATTAGCAATTAAGTCAGTAAGGCATTAATCATCAATAAAGACCCCAAATAAGCAATAGTTAGTTCCATAGTTTTTTTTTAAGGAATACCATAAATATACTAATTATTTAAACTTTTTGATGTATTCATTTATTACTGTTTCATTTATTTCTATTTAAAAAGTATTTCAGATGTCTTAGTATTAAGCAAAGTGTGATACCTCATTAGATAAGTCAATACTGAGGATATGATAAAGATGTTTATAGACACGAACACTGTGAAACATCTTTGATTTGGTTAGTTTTCTTCTTGCATACATTTTTCAAGAACAGCTTCCCAGTTTGGTATATATGTATAAGGTGTCAACAGCTTTGACTCATATTCATTTGATATGCTATGATAAAAATAATGATAAATAAGCTCTTCTAAAGAGTTGAACTCAATTCCTTTTTTAAGATAATATTTTGGTTTCTGCAAAAAGAAAAAAATAAATAAATTTTAGATGTCAGCACTGAAACTCCACAAGCTTTTAGCTGTTAATTATTATTTTGGAAGAAGACAGGTATATTGCCCTAACCTGTTAGGTACAATCTCTCTAGGTTAAAATAAGCAAGAATAGATAGGGTTGATGCTCCAATTATGGAATTTAAAATGTTGGTCATTTATGGTTGAAATGCAGAATTTCTACAGTAAGGAATACACATTGATGAGACAGTACATCAGTAAGACTAAGTTGGCAAGTGACTTCATACCAATCTGTCTGGTGACATGTGGGTTTCATATGCATTTTTAAAATTGTTACTTAGTTTGGGGAGCTGAAGTATTTTCTGGCTCTGAAGTGATACTGTAGCAGCCTTAGAATTCTAGTCACATATTCATGTTTATGAGTGAGTGGTGTATTGAATTGTTTCTTTTATAGGTGCAGCAGTTTAGGAAAGTAGATTATTGATGTATAGGAGGATGAATGTTAGGGACCATACCAAACCTTGGAGCACTTCAAAGGTGACAAAATGTGGGTCAAAGAGACCTTACCAGCACATGGTACTATGATGTAATTGTACAGAAATTTCTGACCCAAGAGACAACAGACAGATGAAGTACATAGGAAAATAGTTTAACTAAGAAATTTGCATATCAAACACAATAGAATGCTTTGCTGATAACAGGTACTTATTTTCACCAAATATATTGAGAGTGAAAAGCCCACTAGTGAGTGAAACAGAGGACAGTCTCTTGTAGATCTCACTTAACAGAAACCATAATTCCACAGGATATCCTGGAAAAAGAGGTGGATGCCTAATCCACTGAAAACATAATCCCTTCCTATTGAACTCTCTGCAACTGATTAGTTCTATGCTGATTAACACTGGCAATAAATGCACTTGGGTTAAGATGCATCAAAAGTAGGACAGTAGGTGACTGAAACCATCCTCTAGGTATGTCCCTGTATACACCTCATAATTAAAGGACATAATCCTAACTCCCAAGGTGGTTCATGCACAACAATTTAGACACCTGCAGAAAATCATTCAGCATCACCAGTGAGAAGTTTAGTCACTTCCACAATGCTTACAGAATACCTGTCAGGAAAACAGGGTGCTTCGTGTATTGATGATGCAAGCTGATTTACAAGTTAACTCTGTAAAGCAGCATACCTGTAGATGAAGCCAGTTCTGATGGTGTTCCTTCCATTACTATCAGTGTCTGTTAGAATTTTATAACCATCTATTTATTCCACTTTGCAGAAATGTGTGACTGTGTATCTCATCTACTACAAGGTCAAGTTCTCTGATTCTATTAACTCTCACCTAATTCTCACCATTCACAGAGCTAACAGAAACTGTTGTAAACAATCATCATTAACCATGAGTACCTCCTAGCTAAGTTACCTATGTGAAGACTCTACACCATGATCCAGTGCCTTCTCAAAGCTTTGCTGTTTCTTACCAGTCTGCTTTGTTGCAATGTGTATTAATTATAGCCCCCCGCCACCGTTTAATCCACACTCCTTCTTTACATTTCTTATATAGGTATTATCCACATGCAGCATAGACACCTTGTGCCATACATGCTTGAGCAGAAATCTTGTCCCAAATAGAACATAATTTGAATTTCTTAACTGGCATCAAGAAGCACTACACCTATCAAGTAAACAATGATGCAACATTATGCTTGAACTGCACACAATTGAGACAGTCAAAATCACAACAACTGCTAGGCCTCACAATTCTAATTACACTCTCTCTATCCAACTCAACTTTTCCTATCATCCCTCTCTAGACTCAATAAACACTTCCCAATACTTCCTCTCCAGAAACGTCCAGAATTCTTTCTCTTCTAATATATAGCACAAAAACCACCAAAAAAAAACAACAAAATTTTTCTCATCTTCTCTCTCTCTCCCTTTTTCTCTTTCTCTCCCCTAGCTACCAGCACACTCAATCCCTTCAGTATTACTGCAAATGAAGTTAGCAATAATGATAGAGTGCTACTAAATGCTTTACAGTATTGTCCATTCATATGTCAGTATTATAGTCTTCATTGGGTTGAAGACTATTTAAATCAAATTTTATGAATCAATCAATAATAATGATATGGTAGGGTTTTCAGCATTGCGATGGATTTAGAAGAGCTCCTGCAGTTTCTGTGTGGGGAAAAGCATCTCTGATATTTATTTCACCTCTTTCACTGTATTATAAAAAAAATATCAACTGATTTACATTCACAATAAGATGCAGTCATTAGTGCATGATTAACTCAATTGACCAGTGCATTCATGAGCTATGTCTATGGGAAGAATTCAGTTCAAGATAATGAAATATTAGTTACACAGAGATATACTACTTATAGCAGTAAACTGCACTTCTACACAGCACTTATTCCTAACTAGATGGACTAAAGGCTAATTTTCTTTACTACAGTGCAAATTATAATTACTGTTATTATTTGTTAATTTAATTTATCTATGTACTCACACAGTATCATTTATTTCATGCCATATGTTATAGTAAACTTAAGAAATCCTAAGTTCAATTCAATTCTCTCTCACTTTAATGCTCATTATAATTATTATTATTGTTATTCATTCATTTATTTATCTATTTTTGTCACAGAGTTTGACTTACTCCATACTGTATATTATAGTTATAGCTATAGTTAAAGTCAAGAATGCAAATGTTCAATTCTGTTTCACTCTATAGTGTTCTCTATAATTATTATTGTTATTCATTTAGCAATATGTTATAGGAAAGTTAAGAAATCCAATTGTTCAATTCTGTTTACTCTTACTCTAAATCTCAAAAATTCCATCTCTTCATGTTCTGTTTTGTTACCTGCTATCTTATCCAAATGACCCACTGTTTCCTTGACCAGCCCTAATTCTGGAAAATTTCACTGCTCTCCCCGTCTCTGTTTTGTTAACCACATACTTTTCCCATGTTGATTGTTAATCAGTAACTTGCTTTGTCTGTGGCTATGTCACATCAGCTTTTGCTAGGGAATAAGGCTGCCACAGTCCTTTGCTATTTGCTTTGTACCCTCCCATCCCACTCATGCCACCTATACTGGAAGTCTTTATCCTCTGATCTCTACCGAATGTCTTACTCCTGAGCACCTCAAATGGCTTACTATATGGAGCACCTTCCCCCCTCTCTTCTCCCTCCATCCCTACCTAGTGTCTATCTCCTGTTGAATGTAGAGATTATGAAGCGAATAAAATGATGGTGTAGTGTATGCAGGTTGAAGGCTATTTGTATGCTTATGAAATCTGCCATATGCAAGCTTTCATTTCATATGCATAATGCTGCTGTTCCCGATCCCAGAGTCTTGCCAGCCCACACCTTTCATACCCTCAGAGCTGGTACACTTATTGATGGCACATTGAAAGGTAGGTCTGGTGAGATTGTTGAGAGGCTTCAATGGAGATGTATCAATTTGTGCTGCATCCAAGAAGTCAAGAAGTAAGGTGGAGAGGAAGTTCTGCTAGGCTCCTCACAGGCAAAGAACATAGGTATAAGATTTTCTGGGTAGGGATCACTGATGGGGTTGGGGGCATAGGTATACTCCTTACAGAGAAATGGATTGATGAGTTAAATTGAGGAAATAAGAGTCTGTGATAGAATACTTAAGCTTAGACTAATGCTGCAACATGGATTAGTAACCATTATCTCGACCTAGGCCCCCTCAGCCAGGGCTACCTGATGAACAGAAAGACCGATTTTATGACACCCTCTTGCAGACTACCTCATCGACAAATGACAGAGACCTTCTCTTTGTGGCTGGCAGTTTCAACGGGCATATTGGACAATATCCAGAGAGCTTCCATGGTGTACATGGTGGCAATGGATTTGGTTTCTGCAGAGAACCAGGCTGCTGGAGTTCTGTGATGCAAATGGTCTTATAATCTGTAATAATAACTTCAGGAAACCTGCCCGTCTCACTTGTTCACCTACCAGTCTGGTGGGCACACAAGTCAGATTGACTACATTCTCACCAGGAAACGGGAAAGATGGCTACTTATACATGCCAAAACCTTCCCAGGTGAAGAATGCACCCCACAACATAGGTTAGTAGTTAGTGACTTCATGATCAGAGCTAACAGATGCCTAGAAGATGACCAGCATGAAAAAGAAGGGTCTGGAAGCTTAAGGATCCACTGAATGGACAGAGATTTAGAGATATATTATTTGAAGCTTTTGACAAAAAAGAGGATATCGCATCACATAATGTGGAGGACAACTGGAGGTTCCTACGGGACAACCTGTTGAGGGCTACTGACCAGATCTGTGGATGGTGCAAGTCCCCTCTTGACCTAAGGTAATGTGGTTGTGAAACAATGTAGATGACAGGGCCAATAAGGAAAAGAAACAGGCATGGAAGGACTGGAAGTGTGGTGGTTGCAGAGAACTGTATCGGGTTTCCAGAAGGGAAGCTAGGAGACAGGTTTACTTAGCCAGAGGGGAAGCAGATAAGAAAACATTTGCTAATGTTCTGCATCGTGAGGACCAAACACTTGAAATATTTTGTATTGCAAGACAGTATGTGTAAGAGAATCGTGATGTCATAGGAGAGAAATGTGTTCACATGGATGATGGCTCACTTGCATTTAATGATGCTACAAACAGAGACTTGGAGACGCCACTATGAAAGGTTGCTAAATGAAGAGAATGAATGGGGAAAAGAGAGTCTGTTGAATGTCAACCCAAATGAGTGACCAGCTACCCGAATTGACAGTACCTTGGTAGATACAGCAATTAAGTGTATGAAGACAGGGAAGGCCCCTGGCCCATCAGGAATCACCACAGAGATGCTTAAAATATCTGGCAGTGTCAACTATAGTCTAGTCACCCATATATTCAACCAGGTGGTACATGAAGAAGTCATACTCAATGACTGGTGTAGCAGTGCCATAGTCAACTGCTACAAAGGTAAAGGTGATGCATTAGATATGAATAATTACAGAGATATAAAATTGTTGGATCAGGTCATGAAAGTCCTAGAGAAGGTCATAGCCCAACTAATTAGGGAGAGAGTTAATTTAGATGAGATGCAGTTTGGGGTTGTGCCAGGGAAAAGCATCACTGATGCTATATTTCTGGTAAGACAGCTGGAGGAGAAATACCTAGCCAAAGATAAACCTCTGTAGTTGGCTTTCATTGACATGGAGAAAGCCATTAACAGCGCCCCCCCCCCATCACTTATCTGGTGGTCAATGTGGAAACTAGGGATAGATGAATGGTTAGTGAGAGATGTACAAGCCATGTACAGGGATGCTGTCAGTAAGGTGAGAGTTGGCAATGAGTATAGAGAAGAATTCTGGGTAGAAGGGCTTCACCAAGGATCAGTTCTCAGTCTCCTCTTATTCATCATAGTCCTCCAGACAATAACAGAGGAATTCAAGACAGGATACCCCTGGGAGCTCCTCTATGCTGATGACCTTGCTGTAATTGCTGAGTCACTACCAGAGAAAGAGAAGTTTAGGTTGTTGAAGCAAGGTCTAGAATCAAAGGGCCTTACAGTCAATCTAGCAAAAACTACTTAGTAAGTAGGAAGGCAGACAAATCACAAGTGCATTCAGGTAGATGGCCCTGCTCAATCAGTAGAAAAGGCATAGGTAGAAACTCTATAAGATGTACCTGGTGTAAGTTATGGACACATAAGAGGTGCAGCAATATCTAAGGAAGGTTAACCAGGAAGACACTTTTTGTGTGTGGCAGATGCACAGGGGCAATAAATACTGAAGATGTACAGAAAACAGATTCCATCTGTTTTCCATCTAGATGGAAAAAACTAGAAGTAGCTGATAGCTTCCATTACCTAGGTGACCAAGTCAGTAGCAGAGGCAGATGCTCTGAGAGCATAGCTGCAAGAATAATAGTCTGGGCAAACTTCAGAGAGCTCCTACCCCTGCTGGTAACAAAGGGCCTCTCACAGAGAGTGAAAGGTAGACTGTTTGATGCACATGTGCAAACAACCATGCTATATGGCAGTGAAATATGGACTGTGACTGCTGAGGACATGTGTAGGCTTGAAAGAAATGAAGCTAGTATGCTCCACTGGATGTGTAATGTCAGTGTGCATACATGACAGAGTGTAAGCGCCCTGAGAGAAAAGTTGGACATAAAAAGCATCAAATGTGGTGTACAAGAGAAATGACTGCGTTGGTATGGCCATGTGTTGCATACGGATGAGGATAACAGTGGAGAAAACCTGTGGAAGAGGCAGACCCAAGAAGACATGGGATGAGGTGGTGAAGCACAACCTTTGAACGTTAGGTCTCACAGAGGCAATGACAAGAGACCAAGACCTTTGGAAATATGCTGTGCTTGAGAAGACTCGGTAAGCCAAGTAAGATTGTAGCCGTGGCCAATGCCAGAGTCACATAACTGGCCCATTTAAAAGTACCTGTAGTGATGCTACAGTGTAGGGTTCGGCGCGCATGCGCAGAATGGGACTACTTCCGGGTGGCCACCGGAAGTCTTCCCCATGCGCATGTGCGGGAAAACATCTCTCGAGCCCGCGAACCTCAAATCTCTCTCTTCGGCTCAAGACAGCACTGCGATCGGTCACGGTTTTCCTGGCTCTGACAGCCACCAACCAGCCCATGGGCATCTCCCCTTCATTTGGCGCGAAAGGGCGAGTCTGATTTTCGCCCGGTTGGAGACTATCGACGCCTCAATGCCGTCACAATAGCCGATCGCTATCCGATTAGAAATCTCCGGGACTTTACAGCAAATCTCCATGGTTGTACCATTTTTTCGAAGGTCGATCTGATACGCGCTTACCACCAAATACCGGTCAACCCAGCCGACGTTCCAAAAACTGCAATCACTACCCCGTTTGGGTGTTTTGAGTTTTTGTACATGAGTTTCGGTTTGCGGAATGCTACTAGCACCTTCCAGCGTTTCATTGATGAGGTTGTCCGCGGTCTTGATTTTGTGTTTGCCTATGTCGATGACATACTCATTGCGAGCGACACACGAGAAAATCATCTCCGGCACCTTTCTCAACTCTTCCAGCGTCTTCGCGCGTATAGCATACGCATAAACCCCGACAAGTGTGTTTTCGGACGCTCTTCCCTAGATTTTCTAGGGCATCATATTGATTCGACTGGAATCAGCCCCCTCTCGTCAAAAGTCGATGCCATTCAACGCATCGCACCCCCCACTTCCTTGCGCCAGCTCAGGCATTATCTAGGGATGGTCAATTTCTACCGACGCTTCATTCCCGGTTGTGCAGATAAGCTGCTACCTCTCACCAGGCTGTTAAAGGACTCTCCTAGAAAGGACAGTCAAGTCACCCTCTCTGTTGAGGCAGTGACAGCCTTTGAGTCCATTAAGAAGGAGCTGGCTTCTGTTTCTTTGCTTGCACATCCAGTTCCTGGTGCTTCTCTCTCTTTGACTGTGGACGCATCGGACACTGCGATTGGCGCTGTGTTACAACACACAGTGGATGACCATGTTCGACCTCTAGCCTTCTTTTCCCGTCAACTGCAACCAGCTGAACGACGATACAGCACCTTTGATCGTGAGCTCCTAGCGATCTACCTATCGGTTCGTCATTTCCAGCATCAACTTGAAGGGCGAGATTTTGTGATCTATACGGATCACAAGCCCCTTACGTTTGCCCTGTTTTCAAAAACGGACAAACTCTCACCCCGTGCTTTTCGGCACCTGGATTTTATCTCTCAATTTACTAGCAACATTCGACACATACCTGGAAAAGAGAACGTTCCTGCTGACGCTCTCTCTCGCCTTCCAGTTTGCGCCCTTTCGTCTCCTGCTGCTATCGACTTAGCTGCCATATCGCAGGAGCAGCCACCTTTGGCGTCGTTAGATTTAACTTCTCCCAAGTTCTCCTGTTGTCAGTTTTCCTACCTTCCGCTTCCGTCAGCCGAAGGCACCATTCTTTGTGACACTTCAACTGGATCTCCCAGGCCACTGGTGCCTGAGACCCATCAACGCTCAGTGTTTGAAGCACTGCACTCCTTATCACATCCTGGCATCGCTGCCACCCTCAAACTAATCACTGCTCGGTTTTTCTGGCCGAATATGCGTCGCACAATTACTTGTTGGACACGCACCTGCTCCAAGTGTCAACGATCCAAGATTCAACGGCACGTTCGTGCCCCGCTTGGACAATTTCCCCCCACGGAGGCCCGTTTTCGCCATGTCCACATCGATCTGGTTGGACCATGGCCTGTGAGTCGCGGGTTCTCTTATCTATTAACTTGTGTCGATCGTTTCTCCCGCTGGCCAGAAGCCATTCCGATAGCAGACATTTCTGCTGAGACTGTTGCGCGAGCTTTCGTTTCAAACTGGATTTCTCGCTTCGGAGTCCCGTCCCGATTGACAACTGATCGTGGACGACAGTTTGAGGCCTCGCTATTTCGCGAATTGTCGCGAATTTTGGGTATGCACCATATCCACACCACAAGCTACCATCCAGCGTCTAATGGATTGGTTGAGCGGTTCCATAGACAGCTCAAGGCCGCTCTTCGTGCCTCTTCGGACCCACAGTCCTGGATCGAATTTCTGCCCATTGTGCTTCTCGGCTGTCGGACTGCTGTCAAGGCAGACCTGGGGTTTTCTGCTGCAGAGCTGCTGTATGGTACCACACTGGCATTGCCCGGTACGATGTTGGTGCCAGACACTTCCCCGCCCCATGATCCGGCGACCTATGTCACCAGACTGCGGGAATATTTTTCAAACCTTCCGCCCATGCTTCCCAGAAAGCAATCTCCACCGTCCCATCTTCCACCGGATATGAACACCTGGTCGCATGTTTTTGTTCGGGACGATTCTGTGAAGGGCCCACTTGTTTCTCCCTATAAAGGACCTTTTCGTGTGCTTTCTCGCACACCAAAGGTTTTCACGATTGAGATAAATGGTCGTTCGGAGACCGTTTCCGTGGACCGTTTAAAAAAGGCACATTTTGAGACGTCTTCATCTTTTGATGACAACCTTGACACACCCACCTATGCACCTTTAACAACACTTTCACCTGCACAAACGCCTTCACCTGCACAAACACCTTCACCGGCTCCTACAACACCACCCTCGCCGTCAACGGGTGCCCCGAGCACACCGTATGTTACAAAGTCGGGCAGAACAGTGCATTGGCCCAAGAAACTTTCAAAAACAATTTACATTTAACTTTAAAATGTTTCTTATTGTATAATAGTATGTACCAAGTCTTCTGGGGGATCGGCAAGCCTTCTGTTTTCTGCAGCACCACCACAATATTCTGGTTGCCGTACTTCGCACTCGGAGGGGAGCCCTGTAGTGATGCTACAGTGTAGGGTTCGGCGCGCATGCGCAGAATGGGACTACTTCCGGGTGGCCACCGGAAGTCTTCCCCATGCGCATGTGCGGGAAAACATCTCTCGAGCCCGCGAACCTCAAATCTCTCTCTTCGGCTCAAGACAGCACTGCGATCGGTCACGGTTTTCCTGGCTCTGACAGCCACACACCAGCTTCAACCAACTTCAACCAACCTCAACGACCAACACCAGCAGTATCTCAGAGGCTGTCTATTCCCCCATCAGACAACGTACAACCATGAATCAATAAACCAAGTTGTCTGTTCACCTTTAACCTGAGTTTCGTCTGTTTGTTTTCTACAAGAATTATTGTATGTGACTAGAAAGGATCTCGACACCCTGCCAGTGCTTCGATGATAGATCCTTTCACGTTACATACCCATTAAACGTTGAGCAATATGCTATGCTTGAGAAGACCTGTTGGGCCAAGCGAAATCATAGTCCTGGCCAATGCCAGCACTGCCTGACTAGCACCTGTGTTATAGGCACGTAAAAAGCACCATCCAAGCGTGGCCAATGCCAGTGTTGCCTGATTGACACCCATGCCAGTGGCACGTTAAAAACACCATCCAAGCGAGGTCAATGCCAGTGCTACTTGATTGGCTCGCATGCTGGTGGCACGTAAAAAAAAACACCATTTGAGCGTAGTTGATGCAAGTGTCATTTGATTGGCACCATTCAAGCATGGTCCATGCCAGTGCCACCTGACTGGCTCCCATGCCAGTGGCAGGTAAAAAGCACCTATTACACTCTTGGAGCGGTTGATGTTATGAAGGGTATCCAGCAGTAGAAAACTTGCCAGATCAGACTGGAGCCTGGTGCAACCTCCTGGCATGTCAGTCCTCAGTCAAACCATCCAACCCATGCCAGCATGGAAAGCGGACATTAAATGATGATGATGATGATAATGTGAGATGCTGAAGATGAGACACAAAGTACTTATTCAATTATTTAACTGACAATGTATAAGAGTTTAAATAAAGATAAACCTCTAAAACATAAATATTCAACTTACTGGAGTACTTTCATAAAAGATTTGATACTTTTGAGTTCTTTTTAATTCAGCACAGTAAACAAGTAAGGTCTAGGGAAAAAAGGAAACATTAAAATTACCATGATGATTGTCATTGCAATTTACCTTAACTCTTACTTCCTATCTCAACACATGTTATAGACTGAATACCATAGTATCATACAGAGTTATAAAAATTTGAACACTGTATATGTTCTTTAATATGACTAACAGCTAAAGCAAAGAATTCTTCAACTGGAACTATCGAGTAAAAATGAATCTCTTCGTTATTGAAAATCAATGAATCCAAAATAATTAAAAGTTTAAACAATTTTAATGTCAATATAAAAAGGAAACAAATAATCTGAAAGGAATTACTTGTTCCACACAGAACAAAAGAAATAGCAGATTACCTTGGGGGCTACTTTATTTTCACTCTCTCTAACCATGTAAGCTCCAGATTCCTCAAGTGCAGTCAACAACCTGTATTAGCATAATAAAATTTACAAAGAAAATAACTGCAGAACTCGCCCATCAGACAATTAAAGTTCTCTTCACTATATCCCTAAGAATGTCCCCTATCAGATCAGTTCATCTCATTTAAGAAAAGTCAATATCTGGCTCACCAAATTCCTCTATTCTTTCTTTCTCTAGCTTTTATGGATATTTTAACAGACAGAAGCTTTCAGAATTTCCAAGCATGGCTGTGTGATAAGAAGTTTGCTTCCCAACCACATGGTTCCAGGTTCAGTCCCACTGTGTAGCACCTTGGGCAAGTGTTTTCTACTAAAGTCTTGGGCTAGCCAAAGCCTTGTGAATAAATTCAGTAGATGGAAACTGAAAGAAGCCTGTCATATATACCCAATAGAAGCCTGTCTTATATATAGACCAACAGAATAACTACCAAACTTTTAAAAAAAAGTCATGGGGTTGATTTGTTTGACTAAAATTATTCAAGGTGGTGCTCCAGCATGACCACAGTCTAATGACTGACACAAGTAAACAATAAAAGAAATAGCTATTTGAAAAGGTATTATGATTCTTACCAACAATATTATATTACTTTCCTTAAACATTGCACTGAATACAATATGTAGTCCTTCTTTCCAAGGACACTTGGCTCTCTAGTGTATTCTTGCAAAACACTAACCTTAAATTCTTCAGTTTTGCAGAAACTTCAGCACCTCAATCTTCTATTAGATGTACATCAAGCCAACAACTGCAATGTCTTTACTCCTCAGACAAAATAATAATGAAGGAGCGCCTATGCAATCACCCAGTATATTTGAATAAGCTAAATCTCCTTCAGGTTTGCTTGATAAAGGTTACACAACAATAAATACTAATAATGTATTGCTCTTAAATGTAATCAAAAACATTAGTAATTCAGATTTACATATACTATTATCACTTATTTATGAAATCCTTTTGAGGGACATAGAACTGATAGTGCTTGTAACAGATTTAGCATGTTCTACTTAAATTGCTTTTTTAGAAATTTACATTATAATTTAAAAGAATTTGGTTCAGAAATACAGTGATTGTTCATATTAAGTCCACTGCATGAAACTAAATCAAGTACAAGCAAACATGGTCCAAATTCATAGGAAGATATAAACTCAGCATTGTATGCTAATGGAATATTTGCTAATTATACAATATTTATGTTGCATACTGTCAAGCGCTGTACCTGCTTACAGCTAGATAGACTGAATCAGAAAGCATTGAAGACAGTATGGTAATGGCAACTACTAATCTTTTCAGCATATGGATCGCCAATCCATTCCCTTTCAATTATATAAAACAGATACACAAAGTTATGGTTTCAAAACTTTAGAAGTCACTGACTGAAGACTGAGTTTTAAAGAGCAAAATTAATTACAACGCTAGAATAAGAATAGCCTGGGCAAAGTTCAGAGAGCTCTTACCTCTGCTGTGACAAAGGGCCTCTCGCTCAGAGTAAAAGGTAGACTGTATGACACATATGTACGAACAGCCATGCTACATGGCAGTGAAACATGGGCCGTGACTACTAAGGACATGTATAAGCTTGGAAGGAATGAAGCCAGTATGCTCCGATGGATGTGTAATGTCAGTGTTCATACTCAACAGAGTGTAGGTACCTTGAGAGAAAAGTTGGACCTAAGAAGCATCAGATGTGGTGTGCAAGAGAGATGACTGCACTGTTATGGCCATGTGGCGAGTATGGATGAGGATAGCTGTGTGAAAAAGTGCCACACCCTAGCAGTTGAGGGAACTTGTGGAAGAGGTAGACCCAGGAAAACCTGGGATGAGGTGGTGAAGCATGACCTTCGAACATCAGGCCTCACCGAGGCAATGACTAGTGACCGAGATCTTTGGAAATATGCTGTACTTGAGCAGACTTGGAAAGCCAAGTGAGACCATAACTTCGTGGCCTATGCCAGGGGTGTAACCAGCCAACTTATGTGTACCTTTCCTTCATTGGATACTAAACACTGCTTGCGAAGACTTGTTGAGGCAAGTGAAATCGAAATCGAAATCAAATTCGATGACTGGCATCCATGCTGGTGGAGCGCTAAGAGTACTATCTGAGTGTGATGGTTGTCCGAGCAACAAACTGGCACATAAAAAGCACCATTTGAGCATGATTGTTACCAGCATCGCCTTACTGGCACTTGTGCTGGTGGCACGTGAAAAACATTTGAGCGAGGTCGTTGCAAGTGCCGCTGGACTGGCTCCTATGCAGGTGGCATGTAAAAAACACCATTTGAGCATGGCCATTGCCAGTACTGCCTGACTGGCCTTTATGCCGGTAGCATGTAAAAGCACCCACTACATTCTCGGAGTGGTTGGCATTAGGAAGGGCATCCAGCTGTAGAAACTCTGCCAGATCAGATTGGAGTCTGGTGCAGCCATCTGGTTTGCCAGTACTCAGTCAAATCGTCCAACCATGCTAGCATGGAAAGCAGATGATGATTAATTGTTGGTGTACTGACTGGCTTAATAAATTTAGAATTTTAATAAATTCATTTTACTGAATTACAAACACCCAAAGCAGGAAAACTAAGAACTTTAAATGAACATATATATATATATATATATATAAATTCTAGTATAAGATTTGAATTAAATCTTAAGTGAAAGAGGGCTAAAATGATCAGCATATTCATTAAATCTTGTGTACTTTTTTCAATGAGGAGATGTAGTACAATTCATTTGCCCTAAAAAAAAGCATGAAAATAGGAAGTGATGCTGATGCTAAAGTAGTGATAGTATATAGTGTTGGCTATATTAATAATGTATCTTGAAAATTATTCATAGTGTGGAGTAGTCATCAAACATCTATCTTTGACACATTTTACAAAAACTTTGTGATATATTGGGTCATCCCATAAATAATGCTGCATTTTTTTTACATAAATAATGCTGTATTTTTCAAAATTAAGATAAACAAAGTTCTTTTTTAATCTAAAATATACTCTCCTTCATTTTCTATAATGTGCTTGAATCTATGTGGTAGACTGCAAAGCCCCTCTTCCAAAATTCACTTGTCCATGACGAAAAATATTCCTCCAATACTGTTCTGACCACAAATTTTTTCTGTTCAAATGATTTTGAAGACTATGGAATAAATGATAATCAGATGGGGCAATGTCTGGCAAATATGGTGGGTGGGGTATCGTTTCCCATTCAAACTGCCCCAGCCTTTGGAAAGTCATCCTCACTGTATGTGGCCAAGCATTATCCTGATGGAAGAACACCTTTCGTATTGAAACCAAAGATGGTCATTTTTCTTCTAGTGTTGACTTAAACCACTCAAGCTACTTATAGTACATCTTTGTTATCATTTGGTTTGGGTTTAAAAGTTCAAAATGGACTAAACCTTTCATATCCCACCAAACAGATAACAACACCTTACATGGGTGAAGACCTTTAGCCTGGTGTGTCAGTGTTTCTCCTTTCTCTACCCATTGTCTTTGGCACTTGACATTTTTATAGAGAATCTATTTCTTGACACCAGTCACTATACAGTCCAAAAAAGATTCATTTATGAGATGTGACAGCAAAGAAGAGCACATTTCCCTCTCTGTGCATGATTAGACTCAGAAACCCATTGACTCAATTTGATGAATTTTCTGGTGGCATGCAGGTGTCAATGAATGGTTGAATGACCAAATCCAAGCTTCTCTGCTAGTTCCTCAACAGTTATGATGGGATTTTGTTCCACCAGGGTTTGCAGACATCCTCATCAAGCTCTACAGATCTTCCAGGATGAGGCTCATCTTCTAGGCTGTAGTTTCCAGCTCAGAATTTCTGGAACCACCGTTGACGCTGGCTAACACTTATTGTCCAATCCTCATATACTGCCTTAATATTCCTTGCACTTTCCATTGTGCTGTTGCCTTTATTGAACTGATAAAGCAAAATATACTGAATATGCTCCTTTGTCACTTCCATTATAACTTTGAAAAAAATAACTGTTAAAATCAAATCCCACTCTTAAAAACACACACTAAGAATAAGCAGAAGGTAAAATTACTACCCGCTTTTATAGCAAGTTGATGCAGGTAGTTTATCCTGCCCCCACTCCGACTTTTAGTTCATGCAATTGAGAAAACTGCATTATTTATGGGATAACCCAATACTTTATTTTGTATGGTTCCAGCATACTCTCATATACTTTGAATTTGTTGTAAACAGTTTTACTTTAATAATTTTAGATATATAGTATATTTTAATAAACACAGCAAATTGGCTGATGAAATGGCTGTCTTTTCTCATTATATTTATACTTATAGTAAGTACATTATACTTACTTCATAGAAACTTCTTTGGGGCCATTGAACTCAAAAGCTTTCCAATAATCATCAACCATAGCCTGTCAGAAGCAAATAAAATAAATAACAGTAAATTTTGTGTATTTTTTTATATGTTACATGATTTGAAGAAAGACTGAATAGGAAATAAATTATTTGCTGATGCTTTAAATTTATCTAACTTTTCATCTCCTCACCAAACAGCAAAATGAAATCATCTTTTAAATTCTATACCAGATATGAAAAAGTTAACAAAATCTAACTATTGTCATTTTAATTCCTGATCAGTGGGAATTGCTTGTGATAGTTGTTACCCTGAAATAGTGTTAATGTCTAGGGGGACTTTTTAACATTATTTTACTTCTATTTTTCCATACTAGCCAAATCTGATTATTTTTAGACACTAAATAATTTGCAGCAGTATTAGTGTTATAGTGATATGATTGCTCTTGCCACCTACACACATGCTGTCACAACAATTACAACAACAGTAACAACTGAAATAAATAGTATTTGTCTTTATTTTTTGTTATCAGTACCATTATTCTTCTTCTCTATATTGCATTTAAAAACAGAGAGAGGGAGACAGAGAGAGAGAGTGAGGTTCTTTCTTTTATTAATGACATTAATAAATGTTGGGTAAAAATGGAGATGAAACCTTCTGTTCATGTACTACTAAAACAGTGACTGTTTCCTATTTCTAGTGCAACATATTTTCCAATCCAACATTTTCACTAGAAATACTAACAATTCTACTAAACATTTCTTTATTTCATTTGTGCTCTCTTTATTCAAAGAAATTTCTTTTCTTTGTAAGTTTTTGTTCAGAAGCCTTTAGTAATAAGTTTACAGTAACCAAGAGTCATATACTCCCAAAGTGTTTTTGATATTGCCCATCTTACTTGCATCATGCCATATAAATAAAATATTGTTGTAAACATTCACTAATCCTCTCAATTTGATGACCAACATGCATCATTCAATCCATAGATGCATTTCCTCAGCTTACTTTTGACATGCATAAAGAACAACTCTCTCTCCAGTATATCATCCTGCAAAAATACTGAGATGAAATTAAGAGTCTGTACTCACCAATTCATAAGTGACACGATTAACATTATTAAATTTATGGCTTCAAAGTGTATGTTTTTAGATTACTTGAATCTCCCTCATAGCTATGTGCCACAAGATGGGCCTTTATAATCTATATATTAGTCTTGTTTTTTTGCAGTAATCACCCATCTTGCTATCATTTTCTGACCCAGATAGGGCACATATTTATTTATAGACATCATGATTTTCCATATTTTGTATTATGCTTAGCATCAATTACTTCTTTTCAGCAAAAGTGCTGATTCTCTTCTTAAGAATTGTAATTGCAAAGATGGGTCCTCCTGTCCATTGGAAGGGAAATGTCTGGAGAAAGGAATCGTGTATAGAGCCAAGGTGCAGATAGAAGGCTCACGCGAATATAGAACTTTATAAGGGCTTCTGAAAATTTTTTCAAAACCTGATTCTATTCGCATAAAAATTCCTTCAGATACCCCGAAAATAGGACGAAGACCAACCTGGCGAAATATGTCTGGGAATTAAAAGAAAAAGAAGCCCAACCTTTCAACGTGACATGGAGTATTTTGGATAGAGCTACACCATACAGGCACGGTGCACATAAAAGACCCACCAAGTGTGATTTATGCCTGCTGGAAAAATATTTCATTTTATTCCAGGACAAAAACTCTTTAAATCAAAGAAGCAAACTCTTGAATTCCTGCAGACACGCAGCTAAATTTAAACTGTTGGCTAGCAATATACCTTATGGATAGCATATATTTTTGATTCTTAGACTGGTTTTTAATCACATTGTTGGATTTGTTTCTTATTATGCATGATTTATTCCGCATCACAAAGTTATTGTATATATTTCGACATATTTCTTAAGGAAAACCTTCGACTGTTATATGCAAATATTATTTTCTTCTTAAAGATTCTGCTTTTATTTTATTTCATTTTATTGTATTTTATAAACCCATTTTAATCGTTTAATTTATAGATAATTCGATATGGGGTGTTCTATTTTGCATGTCATTTATCCGAATTTTATTATTATGCACTCAGCAATTTTTAAAAATAATGTTGTTTGTATATACATCAGGACCTAGACATGCTTTTATGTGGATATTTGTATTGTTGGCATGCATATGTATTCGTATGTATGCGCCTATGTATATGTGTAAGTAAGCGTGTATGTTTATACTTATGCACATACCTACATGGATGTATATGTATGCATGTATTCACTTGAATTTATGTGGATGTGTATTTACGTACTTATCTCTATATATTTATATATGTGTTCTTATATGTGGATTTACTGCTAATATACACTTTTATATACACCTGTATACGTAATTTTATTTTGTGTACATTTGTTATGCATATTCAGACTTCTTTCTTTCTTCCTTTCTTTTGTTATGGAAAAGTATTTTTTCTCTATGCCCCCTCCCCTTCTCTTACTCACTTCTTTAGCTAACTGTTGCTTATATGATCCTTACTTTACCTTTTCTTTTTCTTCCCCCTCTCTACGTTTTACTTCTAGTCTAAATGTATACACCAAGTGATTTTTGCATGTGGGCAAGATTGTGTACATATGTATAGGTGCAGGAGTGGCTGTGTGGTAAGTAGCTTGTTTACCAACCACATGGTTCCGGGTTCAGTCCCACTGCGTGGCACCTTGGGCAATTGTCTTCTACTGTAGCCTCGGGCCGACCAAAGCCTTGTGAGTGGATTTGGTAGACGGAAACTGAAAGAAGCCCGTCGTATATATGTATATATATATATATGCATGTGTGTGTCCCCCTAGCATTGTTTGACAACCGATGCTGGTGTGTTTACGTCCCCGTCACTTAGCGGTTTCGCAAAAGAGACCGATAGAATAAGTACTGGGCTTACAAGAATAAGTCCTGGGGTCAATTTGCTCGACTAAAGGCGGTGCTCCAGCATGGCCGCAGTCAAATGACTGAAACAAGTAAAAGAATAAAAGAAAAAAGAAAGAAAATGTATATGTGTATTTGTGTGTATATTTACATCTTACATATATATATCTGCATATGAATGTGGTCTGTGTATATCCATCTGTGTATTTTGATGTATATATGTATATTGATGGTTTAGTATGAGTATATACTGTTGTAAAATATTTCAATTTTTAATGTATTAATTGAATTAATCGAATTATATTTCATATATAATTAATGACAATATGTATTTTGAATCCGCTCTTCGATTTAAGGTTTTTCTTTGATTTTTTATAATAGGATGAATTTATATTGAATTCATTTATTTTGTTTATCGCATGCTTAAGTCCGTTATTTGAAAGGACCAATGAAACAAATCCATTTTTAAAGGTGTATCCTTTAACTAGTTTTGATATCACTATTTCTGTTCTATTTTAACAAAACTGTCCAACGAACGGGAACATGAAACTCTGAGTAACAGCTTTTGTTATATTTCTTCTACTTTTAAATAAAGTATATATATATATATATATATATATATATATATATATATATCATCATCATCATCATCATCATCATTTAACGTCCGCTTTCCATGCTAGCATGGGTTGGACGGTTCAACTGGGGTCTGGGGAGCCCGAAAGCTGCACCAGTCCAGTCAGATCTGGCAGTGTTTCTACAGCTGGATGCCCTTCCTAACGCCAACCACTCCGAGAGTGTAGTGGGTGATTTTATGTGCCACCGACACAGGTGCCAGACGAGGCTGGCAAACGGCCACGCTCGGATGGTGTTTTTTATGTGCCACCGACACAGGTGCCAGACGAGGCTGGCAGACGGCCACGCTCGGATGGTGTTTTTATGTGCCACCGACACAGGTGCCAGATGAGGCTGGCAAACGGCCACGATCGGATGGTGCTTGTTACGTGCCCACAGC